>NC_044276.1:22306661-22382690 GCF_003957555.1 Calypte anna
CATGGAAGGGATTTCTGGAGGCCCAAAATCAGCTTTGCTGAGCAATTTCCTAGGGAAAGGCTATTATCACAGGAGCCACTTGAAAAGTGACCAAACAAAGAGACATCAAACCCTGGGACTCCTATTAAGCAGGTACGACAAGGGGTGTGTGGCGGAAGCCATTGCAATATAAAAATCAGTGGTACTGGTCATTGTGTGATAACTTTTTCTTATATAGTTTTTCTGTGACCACCTTGTGGGCCGATCTCATTGGTCCCTCAAACATGGGGTTGGGCATGGCAAGGGGTTCACGTATCCCCTGTTTTTATTTTTGCACAAGCCCATGTTTGGTTAAAAACTTTTGCAGTACCAATTCTCAAACAAACATAATACAAACAACAAAACATGTAGAACCTAAAAATACATTCAATATCATAATGCCCTTATGAAGCTGTCACAGTTTAACACTGGCCCGGCAATTAAACCGAATAACAGACGCTCTCTATTAATGTCTCTCTTCTCCTTGATAAAGAAAGGAGAGAGAATAAGGGAGAGAGACTTATGGGTTGGAGACTAAACTATACAACTTTAATGAAACAATAATGATAAATAGGAAAAATTACTAAATATATACAAATATACAGGAAAATGGATACCACATTCCTCCCTCCTTTCCCCCAATAACTCTCATGTCACCACCGAGGCTGCAGGGCAGCCCTGGGAAAGTCCAGGCTGGACTCCTGGAGTCGGTAGCAGTCGGGAACCGGAGGCAGGAACACAAAGATATGGGCTGGCACGGATCAGGACCACAGGCAGACGAACGGACGGGATCCTTCCAGGATGCCGGGTGAAGGAAGGGAAGAAGGGAAATCAGGAAATCCAGAAGTCTGGAAAAGATCTGGCTCGGCCCTCGTGATGCCTCAAATTTATACTGAGTGTGACGTATATGGGATGGAATGCTCTGTTTGGTCAATTCTGGCATCTATCCCGTCTGTTCCTCCCCAAAGGAGGGCTCAGGTGGGACCTCTTTATCCACCTGGACAGTAAAATGTTTTCCTCAGAGCCGAGCAGTGTCCTTGGCTCTGCACACCAGTCTCTAGCAGTAACTATAAACATCAAGTGTTATCAATCCTAGAAGCACTCACTGTCTGAGAAACTTGCTGTTAATTTCAGCAAGTGCAACTACTTACAAGAGACTTAGCTAAAAGCAAAAGTACAAGACAGAAAATCACCTTTATCCTGGCCCAAAGCAGGACATTCCACCCCTTATTCCATACCATTTGCGTCATGCTCCAATCATTACTATCTCTTATCCTTAACCATATCTATACACAAATCACTACTATCTCTCTGTGCTAAAATTCACTAAGTAATTCAGTCTACAATTGCAGATGTTCGTCTATTGTAGCAGATTCTCAAAACAAGGAGCAATTTTACAGTTCATGTCCATGGTTCACAAGTTGCAGATGCTAATTTCAAGGAAGTCACTGGATGCCAGCCGATGAACCTAGTTCTGGTTTCATCACCACAAAATCATCCTGAAAAACACTCATAAAACACTGTTAGTTTATGCAACAGTTCACATAACAGTAGTTAAGGTGGGATACAAGTTCACGACTCCCGAAGAGTCTATGCATTACTGATTAAATTAAACAAGCAGAAATTAGGAATTCTCGCCTAGTGTTAGATTTCCTTGTGGTACACATTGTACTTCTCCATCTTTCATCATCACCCACCAAGTGTGTCCAGGCCCTTGAGCGAAAGCAACCCCACGAATGGGTTTGCCTTTGCCCGAGGCAGGATAAACCCAAACTGTTTTCCCTAGCAGATTCTTTTCATGCACCACAGGTACTTTGTCCCCATCTACTGTGTGTAGAAGATCTGACTGAGCAGGACCAGCTCGATTGATGGAACCCCTGGTATTAACTAACCAGGTAGATTTTGCCAAGTGCTTGTCCCAGTTTTTGAAAGTTCCACCACCCATTGCCTTTAAGGTAGTTTTTAACAGTCCATTGTACCTTTCAATTTTACCTGAGGCTGGTGCATGATAGGGGATATGGTATATCCACTCAATACCATGTTCTTTGGCCCAGTTATTTATGAGACTATTTTTGAAATGGGTTCCATTATCTGACTCAATTCTCTCTGGTGTACCATGTCTCCACAAGACTTGTTTCTCTAGGCCCAGAATGGTGTTCCGGGCTGTGGCATGAGGCACAGGATATGTTTCCAGCCATCCTGTACTTGCCTCCACCATTGTAAGCACATAGCGCTTACCCTGGCGGGTTTGAGGCAGTGTGATGTAGTCGATTTGCCAGGCCTCCCCATACCTATATTTTGACCATCTCCCTTCATACCACAGAGGTTTCAACCTTTTAGCTTGCTTAATTGCAGCACATATGTCACAGTCATGGATAACCTGCGCAATAGCGTCCAAAGATAAATCCACCCCTCGGTCACGAGCCCATCGATATGTTCCATCCCTGCCTTGATGACCTGAAGCATTGTGGGCCCACTTGGCCAAAAACAGTTCACCTTTATGGTCCCATTCCAGATCTATTTGGAACACTTGAGCAGCCTCATCTGCTCGTTGGTTGTTTCGATGTTCTTCAGTAGCTCGATATGAAGTTATGTGGGCATCTACGTGACGCACTTTTACATCAAGTTTCTCTAACCTAGCAGCAATGTCTTTCCACAGTTCAGCAGCCCAGACAGGTTTATCTCTACGTTGCCAGTTGTTTTGCTTCCACTGCTTTAACCAACCCCATAAGGCATTTGCGACCATTCATGAGTCAGTATAGAGATCAAGTCTCGGCCACTTTTCTTGTTCAGCAATGTCCAAAGCCAATTGGATGGCTTTTACCTCTGCAAATTGACTTGATTCACCATCTCCTTCATCTGTTTTTGCAACTAGTCGTTTAGGATTCCATATGGCAGCTTTCCACCTTCGATGGCCTCCTACCAGACGACAGGATCCATCAGTGAAAAGAGCATATTGTTTGTCATTCTCTGGTAACTGGTCATATGGTGGGGCTTCTTCAGCCCGTTTCACCACTTTTCCTGGTGGCATTCCAAAGTGTTTGCCTTCTGGCCAATGTGTTATTGCTTCTACAATTCCTGGACGATTAAGTCTTCTTATTCTAGCTCTCTGTGAGAGTAAAGCAATCCATTTACTCCAGGTAGCATCGGTAGCATGATGGGAAGATTCTCTACCTGTGTACATAAAACCCAGTACAGGTAATCGTGGCACTAGGAGGAGCTGTGCTTCAGTACCAATCACTTCTGAAGCAGCTCTAACTCCTTCGTATGCGGCCAGTATCTCTTTTTCAGCGGCTGTGTAGTTGGCTTCGGAGCCTTTGTAGTTTCGACCCCAAAATCCTAGAGGTCGGCCTCGAGTCTCTCCTGGAGCTTTTTGCCAGAGGCTCCATGAAGGACCATCACCTCCATCTCCCGTGTAAAGAATATTTTTGATGTCTGGCCCTGTTCGAATTGGTCCAAGGGCCATTGCCTGCACAATCTCTTGTTTAATACCCTCAAAAGCAGCTTGTTGTTCTGAGCCCCATTTAAAGTCTTTCTTCTTCCGGGTAACCTCGTAGAGAGGTTTCACAATCTGATTATAAAAAGGAATATGCATTCTCCAGAAACCAACAGTTCCTAAGAAGGACTGAGTTTCCTTTTTGGTAGTTGGTGGGGCCATAGCTGTTATTTTGTTAATCACGTCCATTGGGATGTGGCGACGTCCATCTTGCCACTTAACTCCCAGAAACTGTATCTCTTGTGCAGGTCCCTTGACCTTGCTCCTTTTAATAGCAAAACCAGCCTCTAGAAGGATTTCAATTATCTCCTTACCTTTCTCGTAGAATTCCTTTGCTGTGTCACCCCACACAATGATGTCATCGATGTACTGTAAATGTTCTGGAGCTCCACCCTTTTCCAAGGTATCATGGATCAGTCCATGGCAGATGGTAGGACTGTGTTTCCACCCCTGGGGCAGTCGATTCCAAGTGTACTGGACACCTCTCCAGGTGAAGGCAAACTGTGCTCTGCATTCTGGTGCTATAGGAATAGCAAAAAATGCATTAGCAATATCAATAGTAGCATACCACCTGGCTGCCTTTGACTCCAGCTCATACTGAAGTTCTAATATGTCCGGCACAGCAGCACTTAGTGGTGGTGTAACCTCATTCAGGGCACGATAGTCCACTGTCAGCCTCCACTCTCCATTTGGCTTTTTCACTGGCCATACAGGACTGTTGAAGGGTGAGTGAGTCTTGCTGATCACTCCTTGGCTCTCTAGTTGCCGGATCAGCTTGTGAATGTTGATCACAGCATCTCTGTTGACACGATATTGTCTACGATGCACTACTGAAGTAGCAGTTGGCAGCCGCTGGTTTGTAGTTCTCAGCAATCCCACTACAAAGGATTTATCTGAAAGGCCAAACAAAGTATGCAGCCATTCTGCATTCTCAGTCTTAATAGCTGCAGTACCAAAGGACCAGCGGTACCCTTTTGGGTCCTCGAAGTCACCTCCCTTGAGGTAGTCTATGCCAAGGATGCACGGATCATCTGGACCAGTCACTATTGGGTGTTTATGCCCCTTTATTCCAGTGAGGCTCACATCAGCCTTCACAATAGTCAGTTCTTTAGATCCCCCCGTCACTCCAGAAATAGTGACGGAGTCTGTGCCTTTCTGATTCGATGGCATTAGGGTGCACTGTGCACCAGTGTCCACCAGGGCTTTATACTTTTGTGGCTCTAATGTGCCAGGCCATCGAATCCACACAATCCAATAGATTCGGTTGTCCCTCTCCTCCACCTGGCTGGAGGCAGGGCACCTCTAAGCTTGAGCACATACAGCATTGTCAGTATGTGCATTACTGGAGTTTGCATCCCCAGTACTCACACCTGATATACAGGGATCTTGAGTCACCAGCATATTTGGATTGGGTAACTCCACACTGGAGACTTGAGCAGCCATCTTTTTAGAAGGACCTCCTTTTGCCTTCAGCTTACTTATCAACTCAAACACTCGGTCCTGTAGGGCAGCAGTAGGTTTCTTGTCCCACTTTTTCATGTCCTCTCCACACTCAAACAGGATCGCCCATAGGGTTCCTCTTGCTAATTTCTGTTTCTCTCGATTCTGTCTCATAGGAGGGCGTCTCCTCTTAATGGCTGCAATGGGGCGTCCTCCGTCTGTCTGAGGAGAAAGGAGTGAATGCAGTTTCTCAGATGCTCTCTTGATAGCTGAAACCCAGGCCCGACAAGGGGCCATGACAGCATCTTCACACTCTCGTACAGTTTTAATCACATCACCCACAGTTGCATCCACATCTGCAGGAACCCATAGCATTACTGATAGAGTATGGTTAAAAGGTGGTGGTGCAGCATGCACAAACCTTTGCATCATAGGCTTAGGGCACGGTACGTGATAAGGATCTTCAATGTCATCATTATTATAGATCACGTCTTGCACAGCCAGTTCTTCGAGATACCTGATAGCTTTTCCAAGTCTGGCTGCTTTGACCTGTGGGCAGTCTATTTCCTCTTTATAGGGATATCTCTCCCTTACAGCTGACAAGAGTCGCTTCCACAGGCTGGTAGTTCCAGCCTTTTCCCCAAATGCCCAATCAATACCTGCATCTTTGGCCAGGGATCCCAACTGCCTGGCTTCTTTCTGAGTTAATGTTATGGTAGCAGCCCCCTCATTCCAGCATCGGAGTAACCAAGAGAGAAGTGGTTCACCTGAAAAAAGGCTGTAGTCTTTTCTCAGAGTACGCAAGCCTCTCATGGAATAGGGCTGAGCAGATTCTGAGTCTGAGTCCTCATCTGACTCTGCTCTAGAATATGCTCTAGCTGGTCTAGGAGGAGAGGCATTATCCTCTATTTCCTCTATCACCTGGTCATCTCGTTCAGACTTGGAAGGGTTAAGGCTCATTTCTGATTTCCATTGTTTTCCTTTTCTCCTAGTTACAGGGTCAACAAGTAACTGTGTGGGTGTTGGGGAAACAGTTCAGAAATATCCAGGTTGTGAGCAATCCTGACTTACTTCAATTTAGGCCACATTGGGTTAATGGTTATTGAGGCCTAGTTAGAGGCTTTCTGAGAATGAGCTACTGGGAAAGAGATAACTTAATTGGCAACAGAAGAGGAAAATAATTATGTGAGAAGAATCTTTCCGTGAGAATGGTACGTGTAATTGGAATACAAAGCCACCTGCATGATAAGATGGTGTAAACAAGGCTTCTCTATATAAAGAGAGTGCAAGTTGCTAATAAAGGATTTCATACAATCATATTGATGTGCACATGGAATCCTTAAGCCTCCGCAGACTGTTTTCCCACAAATGGCGCCCGAACAGGGACCCAGGGTGGCGCCCGAACAGGGACCCAGGGTGTCCCAAAACAGGGACCCAGGGTGTCCCGGACCAGAGAGTAAGGACGGCCCAGACCTGGGACTCTCATGCTGTTGCTTCCAGGAGCAATGAAGACAGCTCGAATGAGAGAGGAGCGGAGAAGCCAGCCGAAAGGAGATTGCTGCCCCGGCAGTCTATGTAGCTGGTGCCCGGCTACGGAATAAACGAGCTCGGAATTGAAGAATCTTGCCCTGATCAGGTGAGCAGCTGGGGAGGAGATAGGGTCTACACTCTGATGTACAACAAGAAGAGGCAGTAGTTAAGCTCCTCCAATATATTCTCTCTAAGAGAGATTTATTACACGAAGGCAGGACCTTACGTGAATTACTGAAATGGGCGCAGGATAGAGACTTGATCCCCTCGATGGGTACTGGTTTTGAGTTACCTACTTGGGAAGCCATGGGTATTGCCCTATGGGATAAAATTAGCGAAGGAAATAAGGAGGCACGATGCTTAGCATTACTTTGGAAATTGATTAGAGAAACCTTAAAAGAAATGAAAAGTGAGAGGTCAGCAGCAGCCTCAGCATTTGTTGTCTTAACATCTGATCTGCCAGTACCGATGAATGCTCAAAATATGAACTTCTGAACAGTTATTTGACCTCTGAACAGTTATTTGAGACACCTAAAATACCCTTACCAGCAGCTGAAGGGACTGTACTGATTCAAACTCAGTCAACTGTGCCATTTGACCCTGGGGGTCGGATGAAAAGTAAAAATGGGACCAAGAAGCAAAACCAAAAGCGACCGAAAACACCACCAGAATCATCGGAGGACCCAGAGGGAGAGAAGCCGGAGAACACAGGCGAGGAATCTTGGAATGCAGACTCCCCACCTCGCGCCCGCCTGCCGCGGCTCCCGACTGCTCTGCCACCTTTCCACCTCCGAAGCCTGATTTATCTTCTTGACCACAGTTGCCATCAATTAATCCTCTGCTTCACCTGTCAACATCATCAGTGCCTGCTATAGAGCAACAATCAAGGAAGGAACTGGGACTCGGAGACAAGCAACGAAGGGAACTGCTGAAGAAGCTGACAGAACTGGAGACCAAGGATGAGTATACCCCTGAAAAAACCCTAGTTTTTGCTCCAGGGAACATCCCGAACAATGGGGCACTAATCCATTTTTACCTCCTGATCCGTTCCCTATTCCTGCTCCTATTTCCCTTAACCCTTTAACACCCACTGCTCTACCTCTTCCAGATCCAACATGGGGAGGGGAGGGTAGTGGGGGGGGTGGTAATGTGTATCCAGTAACTAGATGGAAGGGAATTATTCAAAATGCTATAGTTGAAGGAGAAATGGTTCCCAATATGAGTCCAATGGTTTTCCAGTGATTGTGGGACCAGGAAGAGGAGGTCAATGGGTTGCATTAGACTGGAAAATGATAAAAGAAGTCGAAGTTGCCATTGCACAGTATGGTTTGAAATTGGTTTGAGTCATTTACTCAATCTCTTTTGCAACATCTTTTTACTGCTCAATTGTTGATGCCATATGACACAAAAATGCTCATTGATACTCTGTTAACTCCTTCTCAACAATTGCAATTTCATCATAAATGGTAAATGCCACGTGAAAATGCAGCTGTGATTCCTAGACAGAGCACCGATGCATTAAACGGAGTGCAAGCACAAATGTTACTGGGTGCTTGTCCTTTTGTACCTGCAGATTTGCAGGCATGGTTTCAAACTGAAATGTTACAACTTTCACAAGAATTGGCATATAAGGCTTTGCAAATTGTTCATGATCCTGCACAAGCAAACCTTTCCTTTACAAATATTAAACAGAGAGAGCAGAGCCATATTCAAAATTTATGGATCACTTCTTTTCAGTGGTAATGTCACATCTCGATTTGTCAGGAAAAAAAAAAAAAAAAAAAAAAAATTTGTTTATATGTCGGCATATGACAATGCTAATGAAAAAACTAAATGTGCATTAGGACTACTCCCAAAAAGGTGCTACAGCAGCCCAATTGTTAGAAGCTGCTTGAGGTAAAGATGCTTAAGATAAAGCTGCTTAAGAATCATAATTGCAATACAGTTCTCAATATTGATATATATTGTGGTGCATGGTTGTCACGGTTTAACACTGGCCCGGCGATTAAACCGAATAACATACGCTCTCTATTAATGTCTCTCTATCCTTGATAGAGAAAGGAGAGAGAATAAGGGAGAGAGACTTATGGGTTGGAAACTAAACTACACAACTTTAATGAAACAGTAATGATAAATAGGTAAAATTACTAAATATATACAAATATACAGGAAAATGGAAACCACATTCCTCCCCCTTCTCCCCCAATAACTCTCACGTCACCACCGAGGCTGTAGGGCAGCCCTGGGAAAGTCCAGGCTGGACTCCTGGAGTCGGCAGCAGTCGGGAACTGGAAGCAGGAACACACAGATATGGGCTGGCACGGATCAGGACCACAGGCAGATGAACAGACAGGATCCTTCCAGGATGCCGGGTGAAGGAAGGGAAGCAGGAAATCAGGAAAAGATCTGGCTCGGCCCACGTGATGCCTCAAATTTATACTGAGTGTGACGTATATGGGATGGAATACTCTGTTTGGTCAATTCTGGCATCTATCTTGTCCGTTCCTCCCTAAAGGAGGGCTCAGGTGGGGCCTCTGTGTCCTCCTGGACGGTAAAATGTTTTCCTCAGAGCTGAGTGTCCTTGGCTCTGCATACCAGTCTCTAGCAGTAACTATAAACATCAAGTGTTATCAATCCTAGAAACAGACACTGAGAAACTTGCTGTTAGTTTCAGCAAGTGCAGCTACTTACAAGGGACTTAGCTAAAAGCAAAAGTACAGAAACAGAAAACCACCTTTATCCTGGTCCAAACCAGGAATATGGTACACTGGTGTTTCATACAGAGATTAGAAAAAAAAAAAGAAAAAAAATTATTTTTTTATATGTTGGCGTATGACAATGCTAATGAAAAAACTAAAAGTGCATTAGGACTACTCCCAAAAAGGTGCTACAGCAGCCCAATCTTAGAAGCTGCTTGAGGTAAAAATGCTTAAGATAAAGCTGCTTAAGAACCATCATTGCAATATAGTTCTCAATATTGATGTATATTGTGGTGCATGGTACACTGGTGTTTCATACAGAGATAAAAAACTTGGTTAGTAATTATACTTGCAGTTTTGGTTTAGGAAATTGTACCATTTCATTTTGTTTCAGGGTAACTTTACCAGATTTTAGTGGCAATATCATCTCATTTTTGAATCTTCTAGTGGTTGTTAATTTTTCTTATATTGGTGAGAAGTAAGACAAAAAACACAGTTATGAGAATGAGTATGCCTTTTTGGAGGCTGAAAGTTGCTGAGGAGAGTGAGAGTTGCTCCTGGTACAGAGAGCACCCCCGCTTCTGCCTCCGCAGCCGCTTCTCGCCCCCCTGCACACACTGCTGCTGCTCAGAAAATGAGTCCTGCTGCAGACACCACAGCAGAGAAAAAAAAAAAAATGTGTGTGTGCATGTGTGCTTTTGCTGTTTATAGGCTTAAAATTTTGTCTCTAAACAATTTTATTTGGCTTTTGGGCTTCAATTGGCAACCATGGAGGAAACCAGGACTCCACTGTGCTGTGATCCGGGAGGGGTTTGGGGACGCTTTTGGGGCCCCCCGATAAATATTTGTCGGATAAGCCTCCTCTACCCCCTTGGTTCTACGTGCCAGTGGACATCTGAATTTCCTCATACTAAAAAGTTATTTAAGCCCTTCCACTGTAGTGTGAACTGTGCTTTTCGTAATGTGTTGTATTGATAAGAGGTTTTTGTTAATGTTGTAATTTATGTGATCGTTTATATGTTGATTATGGGATCTATATCTATATGTTGATTGTTGATTGTGCTGTTCTGTTGCTCTGCTAAGCAGACGAGCTTTTGATATTTTAACACAGATGCTAAAAGATGTTGATAGTGTCAGACATGCAGTTTTACAACATCGTGCTGCCATTGACTTTTTATTGTTAGCTTTTAGGTTATGTTTGTGAAGACTTGGCTAGAGTGTATTTGCATAAATTTAGCTGATCATTCAGAGTCAATTCACAACCAAAAACTATTGATTAAGATAACATGAAAAAAATAACTGTTGCATATACTGGGTTAAATGAATGGTTAAATCATTTAAGGATATAGGGATAGCTTAGAGATTTAATTAGACAAGGTTTATCAATTATATTTGTTATTATTGGTTTTGATAAAAAAAAAAAAAAAAAAAAAAAAAAAGACAGAGCACGATGTCAAGACATTGCTGGAGTGGACCCGAGACAGATCATTTTGCCCCTTATGCAAGACTATTTGGTTTGGCTACTGCGAACTTCTACAGACCTGCAAATAGCCTTGGCATAGCTTAGCGGGGAAATAACGAATTCTTACCCCTCATATCGCTTGTTACCACTTTTATCTAACATGCAGTAGGATTCATGTAGTTTTTTGTCTGACAGTTCGGTAGACGGCATTACGGTCTTTACGGATGCTGGAAAAAAATCCCGTAAAGCTGTTGTTACCTGGGAGGAGATGCCTGGAAATGGAAAGAACATTTAATTCAAGGGAAGTCATTTGACTCTTTGCAAACCCTTGAACCTACCACGATTATTTGGATTTTTGAAACGTGGAATAATACTGCTGTAAATATAATCTCTGATTCACTTTATGTAGTAGGTATTGTTTTAAGAATGTATCATGCCATTTTGAAGGAAATTTCTAATAAGCATTTGTATTTCTTATTGCAGAAGTTATTAAGACTCTTAGCAGAAAGAGAACATCCTTATTTTATCACTCATATCCGGAGTCATCTTAGTGACCGAGGTTTGGCTATCGGTAATAACCGAGCTGACCGTTTAGTTGCACCAGTGTGGACTGGTCCTTCTGTTGATGTTTTTTCACAAGCTCGACAATCTCATGCATTTTTCCATCAAACTGCTAAAGTGCTAGCGAAGCAATTTCATTTACTTCTGGGGGATGTCCAAGGAATTGTGAAATCTTGTCCTGATGCCAAAAGGTTCATCTTGGTATTGGGATGGAAGTCAATCCTAAAGGTTTAAAATCCTTGGAACTGTGGCAAATGGATGTCACTCATGTACAACAGTTTGGACGCTTAAAATATGTGCCTGTTGTTATAGATACTTTTTCTATGGATGTTTTGGCCTCTGCTCAGACTGGTGAGGCAACGAAACATGTTATCAGACATCTATATGTATCCTTTGCTGTTCTTGGAGTACCTCAGTCCTATGAAGACGGACAATGGCCCCGCTTATTCTTCTGCTCATTTTCGACAGTTTTGTGGACAATGGGGTATTCGAGATGTTACTGGTATTCCTCATAATCCTACAGATCAAGCAATAGTGGAACGTTGCCATTCGGTACTAAAGACACTCCTTGAAAGACAAAAAGGGAGGAGGAAGGGAGTCCTCCTCAGGACCGGTTAAGTAAGGCTGTATATGTCATGAACTATTTACACCTTACAGGAGAACGTACCGAATCTCCGATACTGATTCACCAAAAAGCTTTAGCAGACTTTGCTTCGGAACCTTCCCACAAAATTTTGGTGGAATTCAAGAATTCCATCACTGGACAATGGGAAGGGCCAGCAGAGGTGAAACTGACTGGTCGAGGTTATATGTGCTTACTTACAGGTACTGGAGGTGCGTTGGGTACCGAGCAGATGGGTTCGACCATGGAAACAAATGCCTTTAAATGTGGATTCACAGTGATAATATTTCTGATACAAGTATTTGGTTTGGGAGATTGTACTGATTTATTTTATTTTAGGCTGATTCCACTAGATTTTATTAGTAATAGTGTTTTGGTTTTTAGAGTTTTTGGTAGATGTTGTTAAATTTTTCTCATATATTGGTAAGGAGTACGATAGATTCATGAGAATGTTTTTCAGAGGCCGAGAAATGCTGCGGAGAGAAAGAAATCCCCCCCCCCGTCCTCTTTCCCCCGCGGCTGCTATTCAACCCCCCTTCGTGTGCCTGGTGATTGCTCCCAGCAAGCTTGCTATAGCTACAGGTGCTGCCTCTGTCCCCGCAGATACTGTAGCTGTGAGCCCTGCTGGGAGGGGGAGGAAAGGACACCACATAGCCTCAATAAAAAAGACAAAAAAAAGAAAAGTTTCTCTAATGCCTTCTGAAAGGTATGAAGCAGAAGTGGGAAATATTTTTACATAGTTCTGGGCATCAAATGTCCAGGCCTGAATTTTGGTAGGCAGTAACTTGAGGGTTACTGCTACTCATGAAAGATAGTGATATTTTCTTTTCCTTGAAAGGAGATTTTCGCTATCCATGAAATAGAAATAATTTGGCTTCAGTTAGGTAGTGTCACTACTCTGCTTTTATGCAAACTTCAGATATTTAAAACAACCTACTTTGATGGGCACATTGATTATAATTGATCTATTATTTAAGAAAAGAATTTAAAAGATGCTCAAAGCTGCACTGCAAAATACTGTATACTATGCAGGGATTGGTGTGATACAAAGAAATTTCTTCAAGCTTAGTTTGAAACCATTAGAGCACATGATTTGATAATAAAACTATTTTCATTACAGTCAAAAACAAAAAAAAAAAAAAAAGGAAAGACAAGGAAGAGCATATACCGTTATGAGAAGAAAAAAGAGCGTGACCTCATGATGAGAGCACTAATGAGTTATCAATAACATTTGCAATCAAACTGGTCAATGCAACAATTAGGCCTAGAAAACAAGAGAAAGTTTGAAATTTGGGTTTCTTGCTGTTTCATTTGTATCACACATAGCAAGCGGAAAAACCTTCGGTAAGAATTGATAAAAATCATAAAATATACCAGTTAGCTTGTTGGCTTACAGATATAATTAGGCAAGGCTTACCAGTTATATATGTTATTATTGCTTTATATTACTAGTATGTTATTATTACCTTTGTATTAGTATATATGTTATTATTGCTTTTGCATTATGGTATATTATTGCTTTTGCATTACTAGTATGCTGCTTATGACAATATATCATTAGGCATGTTATCTTACGTAACGAAATAAGTCAGAATTGCTCAAAAAACAAAAAGGGGAATATGTTGGGGAAACAGTTCAGAAATATCCAGGTTGTGAGCAATCCTGACTTACTTCAATTTTGGCCACATTGGGTTAATAGTTATTGAGGCCTAGTTAGAGGCTTTCTGAGAATGAGCTACTGGGAAAGAGATAACTTAATTGGCAACAGAGGAGGAAAATAATTATGTGAGAAGAGTGGTTCCCTGAGAATGGAATGTGTAATTGGAATACAAAGCCACCTGCATGATAAGATGGTGTAAACAAGGCTTCTCTATATAAAGAGAGTGCAAGTTGCTAATAAACGATTTCATACAATCATATTGATGTGCACATGGAATCCTTAAGCCTCCGCAGACTGTTTTCCCACATGTGGGCTGAGGGGGAGAGGCTGAGGCATCTGCAGCAGTGGCAGCAGCAGGGCTTGCTTTCTGAGCAGCAGCAGTGTCTGTGGGAGTAGACACAGCAAATGGAGCTGTAGCAGAAACACTGGCGATGCTGGCCGGCCTTATCTGAGTTGTGCCCTTGCGTGAGGGGGGGCGAGAAGCGGCTGTGGAGGCAGGAGTGGGGGTGCTCTCTGTACGAGGAGCAGCTCTCACTCTCCGAACAGCAACTCTCGGCCTCCGAAAAGGCATACTCAATCTCATTACTGTGGTTTTTGTGTTACTCCTCACCAATATATGAGAGAAATTAACAACACCCACCAGAAGATTGAGAAATGAAATGCTACTGTTACTAAAATCTGGTGGAGTTGGCCCAAAATACGATGGAATGGTATAATTTCCCAAATTGAAACTGGGAGTGTAATTACCAAACCAAGATTTTTATCTCTATATGAAGTACTACTGCACCATGCACCATGATATACATCAGTATTGAGGACCCTATTGCAACGATGGTTTCTTAAGCAACTCTTACGAAGAAAACCCCACATAGCAGCAGCAACTCCAGCTGCGAAAATACACATCACATACCCTAAATACCAAAGGTACGGCACGATTGGTTTAATCTCCAACCCTGTGAAATTTCCAAAGAACACGGTCTGATTCCAGCTCAGGAAAGCCATTCTTTCATTGGAGTTGGAATTCAAACTGTTCAGGCAATTATAGTAAAAATTTAAACTGGACTCGAGCCAATTAGCTCGAGCCCCACGTTGGGCGCCAGTAAATCTGTCACGGTTTAACACTGGCCCGGCAATTAAACCGAATAACAGACGCTCTCTATTAATGTCTCTCTTCTCTTGATAAAGAAAGGAGAGAGAATAAGGGAGAGAGACTTATGGGTTGGAGACTAAACTACACAACTTTAATGAAACAATAATGATAAATAGGAAAAATACTAAATATATAAATATACAGGAAAATGGAAAACCACATTCCTCCCTCCTTTCCCCCCAATAACTCTCACGTCACCACCGAGGCTGCAGGGCAGCCCTGGGAAGTCCAGGCTGGACTCCTGGAGTCGGCAGCAGTCGGGAACCGGAGGCAGGAACACACAGATATGGGCTGGCACGGATCAGGACCACAGGCAGACGAACGGACGGGATCCTTCTAGGATCTGGCTCGGTCCTCGTGATGCCTCAAATTTATACTGAGTGTGACGATATGGGGATGGAATACTCTGTTTGGTCAATTCTGGCATCTATCCCGTCTGTTCCTCCCCAAAGGAGGGCTCAGGTGGGACCTCTTTATCCTCCTGGACAGTAAAATGTTTTCCTCAAAGCCGAGCAGTGTCCTTGGCTCTGCACAACCAGTCTCTAGCAGTACTATAAACATCAAGTGTTATCAATCCTAGAAGCACACACTGTCTGAGAAACTTGCTGTTAATTTCAGCAAGTGCAACTACTTACAAGAGACTTAGCTAAAAGCAAAAGTACAAGACAGAAAATCACCTTTATCCTGGCCCAAACCAGGACAGAAGCAGTCTAAAACTACTCGGTTAATAAATTAAAACATACTGGTTAATAGGTTATTAATCGGGGTTTTTTCCCATAATCAAGTGCAAATCGACCTTGCATTCATGGCATGTCTCCGTTTCACACAAGCAGTCATACACACGCACTCTCAAACAGAGTTCTGTTTAATATTAGGAAGGTGTAGCATCCACTAGTGTAGTGGAACAAAGCAATCAGATGCCTCTGATTACCGAGAAGTGGGTGTGAGCCGGTATCAAATCCACCTGTGCCCAATTAGGGCAGGTCCCCGATTGAGCATGTGCAAGACCAGGGGGCCAATAAAAGGTTAGGCTCACACCCACCAACCAGCTCACTCTTGAGCTAGTCAAGAGAGCATGCTGGTAGCTCACTGAGCGGCAGACCAATCTTGCTAGTTCCACTTTGTGGGCAATAGACTTAGAGCACGGCTCATGAGCCTATATCACGACACCAAGTTAGACCTTGAGGCAACGATCCCTGAAGAAAGATTCGTCTTGCTACACATCTTGCTACACGTCTTGCTACACGTCTTGCTACACACTAGTGCAGAGAGTCAAAGGAGGGATAGGAGAGGCTTATCCGACGGCGATCTTGTCGGGGGGCCCCTATAAGCGTCTCCAAGTCCCACTGGCTCACAGCACGATGGAGTCCTAGTTCCTTCATAGTTGCCAAATTAAAACGCAATACACGTTATCACAATCTTCACAAAGATATCAAATTAATTAATGAAATATACGTCATCAAAATCTTCACAAACATACCCTAAAAGTTAATAATAAAAAGTTAGTGGCAACATGATATTGTAAAATTACCTGTCTGATACTATTAAAATCTTGTTAGCATCTGTGTTAAACTTATCAGAAACTAAGTTCATCTACTTAGCAATACGACAACAAAAAAAAAAACCACAATCAACAATTAACATATAGACAAGGGATCCCGTATCAACATATAAATGGTCACTTGACTCACAACATTACCAAAAGTCTTTTATCAACACCTTACAATATGAGAGGAAAGGCCTAATAGAATTGTTCAAAGACAGAACTCTGAGCCTATAAACGGCAAAGGCACCAGACAAGTTTGTCCAGTAATGCTGTAATACGACACTGGGTCCAGTTGATGCTCTAACAAAAACCGGTGCTTTGAGGCGTCGATCCATCGGGAGGCGTAGTAAGGCCGTCTCTCCCGTAGAGCCAAACGCTGTGCTCAGTGAGAAACTTTCAAAGAAACGGTTGCTGCATCAGTTAGTTTGTTATGTAGGAAACTAACTAGGCAATTCGAGTTCTTTTTTGGTATTACCATAGGCAGTGTTCAAGTCGTAGTCATAATACAAATTTCTCTAGTATAGTCACTGTCTATTAGTCCTGGTAAGACAAACAGATCCTTAAGTCTGGCAGACGATGGCTCTAATAAAAGAGTTCCACATGGTTTTTTCCCTCATATTTTACTGGGTCGGTGATGCTCGGAGGGATCTTTTGGAGTTTGCTGTTGAAGCCCCTGAAACAGTTACTTTCAAGAGATAATGGGTTAAAGCATAGGATATAGAGCATCTGGAGAAAACTCAGCATTTAGGAAAACCACATAGAGCAATAAATTAGTTAAGGAACAGAACACAGTGGCAGGGAAGAGAGATAGGAACAGGCAGTGATAGAACCCAGCGCATTTCAGAACCAACTAGGTCGACTTGACCCAAAGGCCTCTGCCAAGCTATGGGGGCCAAGCCAAGTACATCGGAAACTGCCCAAATTAGGAAGAAGTTCAAAAGTTTAAAGGAGGAAGACTCATGGGACGCCCCCTGCCAATGGATGAAGGCAACCGGAACGACCACCAAGATGCTCCTCAAAAGAAGGCTCCACCCTACACCCGCCTATACCACGCCTCTATATGCATATGCATGATTATGTATTACTATGATGTAATTCTGTAATCAAAATGTATAAAAAGGCTTGCATTTGTCACGGGAATCTAGAAATCCCTTTGCGATTTCTCCGACGCGCGTCGTTAATAAAATACCTCCTGCCTATTTGACTCAAACCAAGTCTTTGAGGCAGTTTATTTCTCGCCTTTTGGGCAAAATTCGGCATCATTTCTGGCGACCCCAGATGGGACCAGACAGGAGATCCAGACCCTAAGGGGGTCCTCCTGAGCCGGGTCCGGGGGACGGGACCCTCTGGGCGCCCCTGACGAATTTCTGTCGGAAGGAGGGGCCCTCCCCCCGGAGTAGCGCTCTTTGGTGGACGAAGGCTTCTCTGCATCTCCTGCTTCAAATTAAGAGGTATTTATTATTGTCTATGGGTTTTGGATAAAGCGCTTTGTTTGGGAAACCGGGGGTCAGACGTAACCAGCCTGAAAATAAGCCGTGGGGACGCCCAGGCAAAGCAGGTTGAGAGTCCTGCAGGCAGGTTTAGAGTCCTGCTAAGAAGTGGTATCTGTTTTTGTCATTGTTTGCAGGTTAGAGTCCTGCTAAGAATGGTATCTGTTTTTGTCATTGTTTGGCAGGTTAGAGTCCTGCTAGAAGTGGTATCTGTTTTGTCATTGTTTGGCAGGTTAGAGTCCTGCTAAAAGTGGTATCTGTTTTGTCATAGTCTTGAGCTGCTACCTTGCTTAAGGGTATTGGTTTTCTCTTATAACTGTGTTTGGCAGGTTAGAGTCCTGCTAAGAGTGGTATCTGGTTTTGCCAAAGTCTTGATGTGTTACTTGCTTGAGAGTACTTGTTTTTCTCTTATAACTGTGTTTAAAACTATGATCTAAGGGTTAAAAAGAGCAGTTGGTCTTTTGTTTCTTTTCTGAACCAAACCCGGGAATAGTTCCGGGCTGGCCGGCAGCACGTTCAACAAGACCCGGGACTCTGTCAATTTTCTCCACTCCCTTGGAGGAACTTTGAAAGGATACAGATGTTTTATGCCTTTGTCTAACTCAGGTCGCATGCTTTTGTTTGACCTTGTCGTATTGATTGTAGTAATTTTGCAAAGAGGCGAATTTTAGTGTTTTTGTGTTGTCTATAATTTGTTGTGGTATTATCTGCAAAACCGTACCTTGGTTTACAGCTGTTTTGCGGGTGTGTTGACAGCCCGAAGCCGACCAGTATCGGTACCCTTACGGTCTGCCAGCGGCATCTCGCGGTAAAGCAACGTGTTAAGGTTTTGGTGTAAAAGTTTACCCGTGCAAAGTTCTGACTGAAAGTGCGTGTGTGTGCGTGAAAGTGAGTGACTGAGACGCAATTTAATTGCGAAGCGAGTGCGGAGTCCCAATTTGCGTTTCCGTGTCACCCGCGAGGGGGCCGGCCAGAGATGGACGAAGCGATTGGTGTGAATGCGGATTGTTAAAACAAAATAAGAAGTGTGCTTGAATACTAGAATAAGTTGAGTAAGGTGTTGAAATTGTAAGTTGCTGAAATCTGAATAGAATTTGGTAATACAGAAAGGGCCCCCACAGTTGTAACCTCTTGATTAGGCATAATGGGGACTGAACAGAGTAAGGAAATTGATGCTAAAACCCCCTTGGGATGCATTTTAAAACATTGGAAAGAACTTGGTGGAATTCTGGGGGGGAAATATAAAGAAAAAGATGCTTGTGAAATATTGACAAGATTGGTGGCCTCTGTATAAATTAGGTGATGGGGAAAGGTGGCCACCGGAGGGAAGCTTAAACTATATCCTACAACTTATGCTGTTTCTCCGTAGAAGAGGAAAGTGGGATGAAGTAATATATGCAGACATGTTTTTCACTTTAAGGGATAAGCCGGAATGGCAAAAGGATTGTGGAACAAATGTATCACCCCAAGATCCCTTTTTTTTTAGCCCTAGAACGGGATCAGAAAAACAGCGAAGTTAAGGAATGCTGTTGTGATGCTTGTAGTACAGGGAAGCAATGCCTTAAGTCGAAAGAAAAAAGCAGTGATGCGGAAAGTACCATTAGCCTCTAAGAATATCAGCCTCTTGTGCCAGGATGTGGAGTACCACTGCCAAAGTCACAACAAGAAAGCAGCAGTAGCTCTGCAGAATTGGAAAGTGAGAAAAGAAAGGAGTTGGAACGTGAGGAGAGAAAGGAATTGGAATGTGTTCACAAAAATTGGCAGGGGAAGACAAAGACGAGGAGAAAGCCCTGAAGGAGAAAGGGAAAAAAAAAAAAAAAAAAAAAAAAAAAAAGGGTGAAGAAAAGGAAAAAGGTGAAGAAGAAAGACATGTTGTGGGAGCGACAGGCCAAGCAGAAAAGGCTTTCCTCCTGAAACCTCTTAAATACAAAATTGGGAAACAGATGGGGATTCATCAATTCTTATACTTACCTAATTCTCCAAAACCTCTGCTAGGGAGAGACCTATTAGAGAATTTAGGAGCTGTAATAAAATTTGATAAAAACAAACTTGAACTCCAGGTAAATGAAGAACAATTCATAACTGCCCTAAGTCTGACTATCAGTTGTGCTAAACCGGAATCTGATAATCATAACATCACCCGAATCACAAACGGAACATATCCGTCCGTGTGGGCAACTGATGTACCTGGAAAATCAAAACAGGCTGCTCCCGTCGTTATCGAATTAATACCAGGGGCCAAACCAGTAAATAGAAAGCAATACCCCCTGAGGCTAGAAGATAGGAAGGGAATAGAGCCATTGATAGAAAGGTTTTTAGAATTAGGGCTATTGATAGAATGTGAATCAGATTTCAATACACCAATATTACCAGTCAAGAAACCAAATGGGACTTACAGACTGGTACAGGATTTAAGGGCTGTGAATGATATTACAAAGACTCTACATCCAGTGGTAGCCAATCCTTATACACTTTTGACCAAACTCAAAGATAATCTGATCTGGTTTATAGTGTTAGATTTGAAAGATGCATTTTTTTGCCTTACCTTAGCCCCAGAAAGCCAAAAGATTTTTGCCTTTGAATGGGAATCTGTTGGTAAAGGGAGGAAAACACAACTAACCTGGACGGTGTTACCTCAAGGTTATAAAAATAGCCCTACAATATTTGGAAATCAATTGGCCAAAGAATTGGAACAGTGGGAGCGGCCACAGGGAGAAGGCACCCTTCTGCAATATGTGGATGATTTACTGATAGCAACTGAAACAGAAGAACAATGTGTTGAGTGGACAATCTCGTTGTTAAATTTCTTGGGTTTAAATGGTTATTGAGTCTCCCAACAGAAAGCACAGCTGGTACAAGAAAAGGTGGTCTACCTTGGATACGAGATCTCTGGAGGACAGCGATCCCTAGGAACAGCGAGGAAAGAAGCCATCTGCCAGATGCCCAGGCCTGAAACGGTGAGAGACCTGCGAGCCTTCCTGGGAGTGACAGGTTGGTGGGCCTGAAACGGTGAGAGACCTGCAGCCTTCCTGGGAATGACAGGTTGGTGTCGCCTGTGGATATACCAGTACGGCATCCTTGCTAAACCCCTCTGTTATTTGTTGAAAGAGTCTAAATATATTCTGCTCTGGACTCCTGAGGCAGAAACAGCCTTTAAAAGACTGAAACAAGAACTAATGAAAGCCCCGGCATTAGGCCTACCCGATGTAACAAAACCATTTTGGCTGTTCTCACATGAACGCCAGGGAATGGCCCTGGGAGTCTTGGCTCAACAATTGGGACCATACAAAAGGGCTGTGGCTTACTTCTCTAAGAAACTAGACGAAGTAAGTAAAGGATGGCCCACATGCCTGAAGGCAGTGGCTGCAGTAATCATAAACATAGAAGAGGCCAGAAAATTCACTATGGGCCAGAAAATGACTGTATTGGTGTCCCACACTGTATCAGCAGTACTGGAACAGAAAGGTGGCCACTGGCTGTCACCCTCTCGGTTCCTGAAGTACCAGGCAATTTTAGTTGAATCAGATGACATAACCATTCAAGTGACTAATGTTGTCAACCCAGCATCATTCCTAGAAGGAAGAGTGTCAGCAGAGCCAATTGAGCACGACTGTCTAGAAACCATCGAGGCTGTGTATTCCAGTCGTCCGGATCTCAAGGAGGAGCCACTCGAAGGGCAGACGACTGGTTCTCGGATGGCAGTAGCTTTGTAAAGCAGGGAGTAAGGATGGCTGGCTACGAAGTAACTACAACAGAGCAGGTAATCAAATCCCATGCCTGTGGGAACTTCAGCACAGAAGGCCATACTAATAGCTCTTACCCGAGCCCTCCAAGCTGGCAAAAGGGAAAAGAATTAATATATGACGGACTCTAAGTATGCTTTCTCTTTCATGCATGCCCATGGGGCAATGTGGAAGGAGCGAGGACCTGCTGACTGCCCAGGGAAGACCATAAAATATGCAAGCAGAAATCCTACAGTTGCTGGAGGCTGTTCAGCTCCCAACCAAGTGGCCATAATGCATTGCAAGGGGCACCTGAAAGGTAACACCGTTCCAGAAATAGGTAATAGAGCAGCAGATGCAGAAGCTAAATTAGCTGCTGCAAGAGCCAACGATTTAGTATTGGCCCTGGTACCAGAATGGATACTAATTTTCAACCAGAGTACCAGGAATCAGACCATAAGTGGACACAAAGAAACAAAGGTAAAATGTTAGATATTGGATGGGGTCAGCTAGAAACAGGACAACTAGTGCTGCCAGAGAAATTAGTATGGCAATTTGTAAAAACAGAACATGACAAGGCCCACTGGGGATTAGATCCTCTTTATCAATATTTAAAAGTTAGAATAGAAGGGCCAAAGCTATTCACAGCAGTAAAACAGGTCACATCTCAATGTGAACGCTGTTTGAAAAATAATCCAAACACTGGAACAAAGGTACCAGGGAGTAATTGATAGAGGAACATTCCCAGGGGAAGTGTGGCAGATTGATTTCTCTGAACTCCCAAGGAAAGGGGGGTATAAGTACCTCTTGGTTTTGACTGATACATTTTCTGGGTGGCCTGAAGCGTTCCCAAGCAGAACAAACAAAGAAAGAGAAGTAATTAAAGTCTTGTTTAATGAAATCATTCCGAGGTTCGGGGTGCCTAGGAGCATCTCCTCGGACAGAGGCTCATACTTTTGTGCTAAAATTGTACGAGCAATAAGTAAGGCACTGCAAATCAAATGGCAATTGCACACGCCTTATAGACCCCAAGCTAGTGGGCAAGTAGAAAAGATGAATCATCTTATCAAACAACAAATTGCAAAAATATGCCAGGAAACTAACTTGCAGTGGTACCAAGCCTTACCTATTGCTCTGATCAGACTAAGGGTGAAGCCCCGCTCAAAGGAAAAACTGAGCCCGTTTGAAATTTTATATGGGAGACCTTATGCCATGCAGACTGTAAATAGTGAGGCTGTAGATCAAATAGGTAATCAATATGTGTATGATTATGTTATAGCTGTAGGGAAACACTTTGATAAAAATGCCATGGTGGTGATGGATCACCAACCTATGCAGCCTGATTGTAAACTGCATCCTTTTAATCCTGGTGATTGGGTATATGTTCAGAATCTTTTAGGGAAACCTCTGCAAGAGAAATGGGAAGGACCCTTTCGAGTGTTGCTCACCACCTTCACTGCAGTCCGAATTAAGGAGCGACCCACCTGGATCCACTAGTCCTGAGTCAAGAGGGCCCCTGAACAGTGCCAAGAACGTTCCTGAAGGAGCTTGACATTATCAACTGGCGACCTTTAGTGTTGATGCTTGGACTCTGGATAAGTATGAGCTTATCACGAAACATTGCCCAGGGATGGCCATGGTCGGGTGCACGAATAGTAAGGCACTACCATGGGTTGGAACACCACGCGTGACATTACACCCCGAGTCTGGCTTAAACATTCATGTGCTACGTAACAACCAGCTGTATGAGCAAAAAGACTGGAGTCAAAACAAAGGCCAGTTAGACTCCTTAACAGGGGAAAAGAGGATGAAATCCAGATAGGGTGTAAGAGTAATACCATGAAAAGACAGGACGGTGAACTAATCAAATTAACTGTGAAAGCTTTGAGACCTGTGTCACTTACACATAACCTGGGACCCGAGATATGGGTCAGAAGGAAGGGTCCAGCCTCTTGCACCTGGGAAGAGGACAAAGAAAAGGAAAGGTACGAAGCTCAGTGTGAAGTAAAGGTAATACTGGAACATCCAATCGCAGTCACATGTGTATGGTCTAGCAAATACGGAGCTGCTTCTGACCAGTTTCTTATAAAACTCACTGAGCCTTCTAATGCTAAGGTACCTAGTAAGAAGACTGCAAAGACTCCTCTTCCAAGCTGCAACAGAACATACAATTTGACCCAGGTAGGGCCTCAAGTGCTTAGGCAATCAAATGGTTAAAGCTGTTTTAGATCCTACATATTCCTTGAAGAAAATTCAAGTAAATATCCAAACAAACATTACTCAGCTCGACAGGAATGCCAGCCCTATATACAGCAAAGCCTTAAGGCTGGAAGGCGTGGTTGGCAGCCAGATCACGCCCTAGGCGTGTGCAACGAGATGTAACGATGGTTTGGCACTGGACTAGGGGTACTGAACACCATAGACCAAGAAGTATTGGTAAACAAATTAAGTGCCATCACTTCCCATTTGGGGGAACTCAAAGTGCCTTTGAGCTCATCCATACTTAGCCTAGCAGAAACACAGTCACTAGCAACCAAATTACTGACCCTAGTGGCCAATCACACCACTGAAGACCTTTTAAAGCTTGCAGAGTACACTGGTGATGCGAACAGAGAGATTGCACTCGCTATTCATTGCACTCAAACACAGCAGTGGGTACAAACAGTAGCTGCTGGAATTCTGAGGGAAGGAACATCCGGAATACTACCCCAAGAAATAAAAGAAATGATAGCGAGAGATAGCTCTACGACCCAATTCGAGAAGGATCATCAGGCATGGTGGCAACTTGTAAATTTTACTTACTCACAAGGTGAGCAAATCGAGGCCTACGTGCTCCCTATTAGTGCTGCCAAGGAGAAAGTCATCTTTCCTGTCCTGACCTTAGGAACTGTGCATCAGAATGTTGTAATTCGACCCATAGGCCATAATGTTTGGGCAAGTTTTGATCACTCCAGGAGTAAGTGGCAATCAATCAGTACAGAAGCCTGTATTCCTAAAGAACAACTTGGATATATTTGTGAAAATACAGTCATAGAAAATGAAGATTTGTGCTTAGATACTGAAGATAGAGTGTGTACTTTTGAAATGTTTCCCCATAATGACAACCGATCACAGGTTTACTATGTAGGAAACGGCTGTGCATGTATTAGAACATTATGCCTTCATATATTCATTGATTATTGTCCTGAGATAGTGAATGGTACAAATTTATGTGTGTGTAATTTTTCTAGAATGTAGGCTGTGATTTTGATTATTCTGTTCCTATAACCACTATGCAATTGATTGAAGCTGAATATACTCTGTATCATAATGTACCACATTTACAGATAGGTATGAATATTAATCTTCTTAAGGCAATGCTTATACACCCTGATATAGAACAATTAGTCCGTGAAGTTAATAGAACTACACAACGCATGCTTTGGCAAGTAACACATGATTCAAAAGGTATACAGCAGGTGCTAACAAAGATAGAACAAGTAGGGAAGCGTCATGGGTGGGATATCTTTACGGGATATTCCCCTGCGACTACGCAAGCACTCCATTACCTGATATACCCTCTAATAGTCATGGTAGTGATGATTCTCATGTTCTCCTTCTTCATGTGTGGCTATACTACAAACTGAATAATATAGTCAAAAGGATCTGAGTAATGTGGACACTGATTCAAAGGCATGAGAACCTTCCCTTGGAACTTGACGAAAGAATTCGTAAGTTCTAAGGAAAGGGGGGAATGAAAAAGAAAAAGATCCTGACAGGATTAACTCCTGTAAGGAGAGTGGGTCAGGCCAAGCTGTTTGTGTAAAGAATGAACAAAGCAGCTGAGACAAGGATTAACTTCTGTCTCGAGATAAGTAGGAGACACTGGGGAGTGCAAACACCTGCACGGAAGACAGGATGAGGCTGAGGCTGCCATAACCAGCAGATAAGGGAAGATAATGGCAAGGGTCCAATTATCCTCTATAACAAGAGGATGAAGTCATCGAAAGCAAGAAAGGTAAAAAGTTCAACCCTGAGGAAGATTCGTTACTTCATCTGAAGACCCCCAAAGACCCCGAGACATATCCCCAAAAAGACGACTCCGCCCAGACTCCGCCTGTTATGAATATGTATGTAAGGATGATGTAACCTCCCCTTTTAATGTATAAATACCAACCCTTTCCCTTAACCCTTGGAACTCTTTGTCCAGCGAGCTGGGGTTCCTCGGATCCGAAAATAAATACCTTTGCTGTTTAAAGGCTCAAAACTTTGTCTCTAAACAGTTTTGCTGGCCTTTTCCGGCTTCACAGACACATTACCAGTAGAAATAGGTATGCTACAGATTTCCACTGTTTAAATGTGGTCAAAACAGTTTGGTATCTAAGACTGTCAGCACCTGCACAGTTACACACTCTGCTCATACTCCTCCTGTGTGTAAAGGGGATTAAACCAGACACATAAAAAGGGAAAAGAGCCTTCTGCTTCTTTTCCCCTTTCTGTAAAAAGCATCCTTCAGGATAAAGAAACTGGAAACAAAGCAACTTTGTTATCTCCCGTTTCTGCTCTCAGAAGATCAGATGTGATTGTTTTGAACTAAGAAACATGCAAGGAACACTTTCATTCCTCACTATAATTGATCCCACAGCAGGGAATAAAAGCTCCATCAGTCAGTAGGGCTTTGCAAAGAGCAGACAAGAACTCATCAGGTATGGGATCATCAGAGAAGAGGAGGATGAAGAGGATGGCTCCTTGGACAAATAGAAATGCTTTTCCTTCTTTCCTCTGGCATATGCTTCCCTGGAAGCAGGATGGGGAAGGAAAAAGACAAAAGTTAAAGACAGGCACAAGGAAAAATTTTCCAAGCTTTGGATTTTGTCAAAGGAAGTAAGAGATGGAATTTTGGGGTGGAATTTTATACTGGAAAGCCCAGTATCTCGCAGCCAGGAGACCATATTCTTCTTGAACCTAGGACACATTGCTGGCTCATAAACTTGGTGCCACCAGGACCCCTCCCAGCCTGTGCTGAAGGTACAGAGAGGATCCAAGCTGTGTCATTAGATACAGATTATTTAAGCTGGCAGAGTGGAGGGCATGAAGAAGCAAGTAGTGGAGGGGCTGGGGAAACTGAAAAGCTATTAGACAACGTTTTCTGTCAGAAATGATAGAAATGAGGGACAGGCATCAGTGACAATGTCGACATTCAATAAAAAAGCAAAACAATTACCAAATGGGTCACGGAGACATTTCTTCACTGTTGATAGGAGCTGGAATACATCAAGAATAAATTCACTAAGTGATTTTTTTGTTGGTGGTGATTTTCACAGCTGAATCAGACACAGAAATGCACTCAACAGGCAGCTGAAAGAAACTCCACCCCCAAGTTACCTACAAATAGGACTGCGTGGGGATACCAAATTCAGAATAAAGCAGGCTTAATATTAAACAATGTCTTTCTTCCAGTAACAAAAGAGAATTTGGTGCCTTGTAACAGGTGCTGGGGCCACAAAGTGAGCACATTAACTTACTGCAGCTACTGGCTGCCTTTTCCTCATGAAAATAGGGACAGAAGAGGGAAAATATATTCCAGCACACTCCACCTCCAACCACCAACCAACCAACACACATATTCTTACCTCTAAAACTCCTGCTCCACAATGACAGGCAGCAACCCT
Organism: Calypte anna; assembly: GCF_003957555.1. Lineage (NCBI taxonomy): Eukaryota > Metazoa > Chordata > Aves > Apodiformes > Trochilidae > Calypte > Calypte anna. The sequence continues at coordinate 22,333,709 of NC_044276.1, forward strand.
GCTTCTTCCTGTGACACTCCACTCCTCTCAGAGCCAGGGACTGCAGGAAGGCTCAGCCAGGGCTGATCTCCTCCCCCTGGGAACAGCTCCCTGAGCTGACACACAACCCCATCTCCATGCTGGCAGGAATGGATGCCTGAGGCTCCCTGTGGCAGGGCCAACTCAAGAGGGAGCTCCACGGCTCTTCCAAGCACCCGATGGATGTGGATTCTGAGGAGCAGGTGGCAGCTGGTGGGAAAGGAGCAGAGGGGAACAGCAGCCCAGCAAGGAGCAGGAGGAAAGGGGGATGGGCTGCTGGGCTGCCTGACTTCCTATGACCCTCCTTCTTTACTTCTCCAACTCAAACTTCTTTAGTTCCTCCACTCCAACTATGACAGGTACCTTTTTTCCACTCAGTGGAAACTCACCAGACCACCATCACCCTCCAATAGGATGGACAGAGGCTCAGCAACTGCATCTGCCAGCTCCTCAGGACCCGTGTGGACCCCGTGAGGTCCCATAAACTTGTGCACCTGAAGGTTCTGTAGATGATCACAAACCTCTTCTTTTCCCCCAGTGGGGGCTTGGTTGTCTCCAGACCTGCTTTCCCCTGCTGTGGCCTCTGCAATGAGCAATGAGCAGTTCCCAGAGGAGACTGAGGCAAACAAGTCCTGGAAAAACCTCAGCATTCTCAATATCCTGTGGAGCTATGTCTGACATTTCCTTCAGGAGAGGGCCTCCATATCCTGGCTTCTTTTATTCCCTCTTACGTGCCTCTCAAAGATTTCTTCTTGCTCTTTCCATCCCTTTGACCACAAAAACCCCATGGGGGGCTCAAGGTTAGGAAGAGTGACTGGAGAGCAGCGCAGAACGAGAGGACCTGGGAGTTTTGGATTGACAGGAAGGTGAACATGACCCAGCAGTGTGCCCAGGTGGCCAAAAAGGCAATAGCACCTGGCCTGGCTCAGGAACAGCGTGGGCCAGCAGGTCCAGGGAAGGGATTCTGCCCCTGTACTCAGTGCTGGTGACGCCACACTTGAATCCTGTGTCCAGTTCTGGGGCCCTCAGCTCAGGAAGGAGATTGAGGTGCTGGAGCAAGTCCAGAGAAGAGCAGGGAGGGTGTGAAGGGATCCAATCCCTCCCAGTTCCCTCCCAGTTCCTCCAGTCCCTCCCAGTCCCATCCTAGTTCCTCCCAGTCCCTCCAAGTCCCTCCCAGTCCCCTCCCAGTCCCTCCAATCCCCTCCCAGTTCATCCCAGTCCCTCCCAGTCCCCTCCCAGTCCCCTTCCCAGTTCCTCTCAGTCCTTCACACTCCCTCCCAGTTCCTCCAATGTCATCCCAGTCCCTCACATTCCCCTCCCAGTCCCCTTCCAGTCCCTCAGTTCCTCCCAGTCCCTCCCAGTCCCTCCCAGTCCCTCCCAGTCCCCTCCCAGTTTCTCCTAGTCCCCTCTAAGTCCCCTCCCAGTCCCCACCCAGTCCCCTCCCAAGTCCCTCCGAGTCCCTCCCAGTCCCCTCCCAGTTCCTCCCAGTCCCTCCCAATTCTTTCCCAGTCCCTCCCAGTCCCCTCCCAGTCCTCTTCCAAGTCCCTCCCAGTCCCCTCCCATTTCCTCTCAGTCCCCCTCCCAGTCCACACCCAGTTCCTCCCAGTCCTCCCAGTCTCCCACCCAGTCCCTCCAGTCCAGTCCAGTTTCTCTAAGTCCTCCCCAGTCCCCTTCTAGTCCCTCCCTCTCCCCTCCCAGTTCCTCACAGTTTCTCCCCATCCCTCCCAGTCCCCTCCCATTCCCTCCCACTTCCTCCAGTTCCTCCCAGTCCCCTCCCAGTCCCTCCCACTCCTCCCCAGTCCCTCCCAATCTCCACACAGTTAATCCCAGTCCCCTCCCAGTCCCTCCCATTTCCCTCCCATTTCCCTTCCAGTCCCCTCCCACTCCCTCCATGTACCACCCAGTCCCTCCCAGTCCCCTCTAAGTTTCTCCCAGTCCCCTCCCAGTTCCCTCCCAGTCCCTCCCAGTCCCCTCTCAGTCCCCTCCCAGTCCCCTCCCAGTCTTCTCCCAGTCTCCTCCCAGTCCCCTCCCAGTTCCTCCCAGTCACCAACCAGTCGCCTTCCAGTTCCTCCCAGTCCCTTCCAACCCCCTTCCCAGTGCCTCCCAGTCCCTCCCAGACACCTCCCAGTCCCTCCCCGTCCCTCCCAGTCCCCCCTAGTTCCCTTCCAGTCCCTCCCAGTTCCCCCCACTCCTCTCCCAGTTCCTCCCAGTCTCTCCCACTCCCTTCCCAATTCCTCCCAGTTCCTCCCAGTCCCTCCCAATCCCCTCCCAGTTCCTCCCAGTCCCTCCCACTCCCCTTCCCAGTCCTCCCACTCCCCTCCCAGTTGCCCCCAAACCCTGTCAGTCCCTCCCAGTCCCCTCCTAGTTCCTCCAGTCCCTCTCACCCCCCTGCCAATTCCTCCCAATCCCTCCCAGTCCCCTCCCAGTTCTTCCCAGTACCCTCCCATTCCCTCCCAATCCCCTCCCAGTCCCTCCCAGTCCCATCCCAGTCCCTCTCAGTACCTCCCAGTCCCTCACAGTCCCTCCCAGTCCCCTCACAGTAAAGTCCCAGTCCCTCCAAGTCCCTCCCAGTTCTTCCCAGTCCCTTGCAGTCCCTCCAAGTCCATCCCAGTAACCTCCCAGTCTCTCCCAGTCACCTCCAAGTTCCCTCCCAGTCCCATCCCAGCTTCTCGCAGTCCCTCCCAGTCCCTACCAGTCCCTACCAGTCCCCTCACAGTAAAGTGCCAGTCTCTCCAAGTCCCTCCCAGTCCCCTCCCAGTTTCTCCCAGTCCCTCGCAGTCCCTCCCAGACCATCCCAGTAACCTCCCAGTCCCTCCCATTCTCCTCCCAGTTCCTCCATATCTCCTTGCCTCTACCCTCCCAGTCCCTCCCAATCCCCTCCCAGTTCCTCCCAGTCCCATCTCAGTCCCTGCCAGTTTCTCCCAGTCCCTTCCCCGTTCCTCCCAGTCTCTCCCAATCCCCTCCCATTTCCTCCCAGTTTCTCCCAGTCCCTTTCAGTCCTCTCCCAGTCCCTCCCAATCCTCTCCCAGTCCCTCCCAGTTCTTCCAGTCCCTCCCAGTCCCCTCCCAGTCCCCTCCCAGTCCCTCCCACTCCCCTCCCAGTTCCTCCCAGTCCCTCCCAGTCCCCTCCCAGTTCCCTCCCAATCCCTCCCAATCCCCTCCCAGTTCCTCCAGTCCCTCCCAGTCCCCTTCCGTGTCCCTCCCAGTTCCGTCCCAGTTCCTCCCAGTCCCTCCCAATCCTTTCCCTTTCCATCCCAGTCTCCTCCCAGTCCCCTCTCAGTCCCCTCCAAATCCCTCCCAGTTCCTACCAGTCCCTCCCACTCTCCTTTGAGTCCCTCCCAGTTCGTCCCAGTCCCTCCCAGTCCTCTCCAGTCCCCTCCCAGTTCCTCCAAGTCCCCTCCCAGTCCCTCCCAGTCTCCTCCCAGTCTCCTCCCAGTCCCTGTCCAGTCCCTTCCAGTTTTCTCCCACTTCCTCCCAGTCCCCTCCTAGTTCCTCCCACTTCCCCCAGTCCCCTCCCAGTCCCTCCCAATCTCCTCCCAGTTCCCTTCCAGTCCCTCCCAGTCCCCTCCCAGTCCCCTCCCAGTTCCTCCCAGTCCCTTCCAAGTCCCTCCCAGTCCCTCCCTTTCCTTTTCCAGTCCCGTCCCAGACCCCCAGTCCCCCTCCCAGTAACCCCCAGTTCCCTCCCAGTCCCCTCTCAGTCCCCTCCCAGTCCCCTCCCAGTTCCTCCCACTCCCCTCCCAGTTCCTCCCAGTTCCTCCCAGTCCCTCCCAATCCCTCCCTTTCCTTTTCCAGTCCCGTCCCAGTAACCCCCAGTCCCCTCCCAGTAACCCCCAGTTCCCTCCCAGTCCCTCCCAGTTCCCTCCCAGTTTATCCCTCTCCCCTCCTAGTCCTCTCCTAGTCCCTCCCAGTCCCCACCCAGTCTTCTCCCATTTCCTACCATTCCCCCCCTCACTCCCTCCCAGTTGCCTCCCAGTCCCCACCCAGTCCCTTCCCAGTTTTTCCGAGTCCCCTCCCCATTCCTCCCAGTCCCTTCCACTCCTCTCCCAGTTTCTCCCAGTCCCTCCCAGTTCTTCCCAGTCCCCTCCCAGTTCTTCCCAATCCCCTCCCAATCCCTCCCAGTCCCCTTCCAGTCCCCTCCGAGTCCCCTCCCTGTCCCCACCCAGTCCCTCCAAGTTCCTCCCATTCCCCTCCCACTCCCTTCCCGTCACCTCCCAGTTCCTCCCAGTCCCCTCTTTGTCCCCTCCCACTTCCTCCGACTTCCTCCCAGTTCCTCCCTCTCCCTCCAGTTCCTCCTAATCCCATCCCACTCTCTCAGTTCCCTCTCAGTCTCTCTCAGTTCCCTCCCAGTCCATCCAAATACTCTCCCAGTCCTCTCCCAGTCCCCTCCCAATCCTCTTCCCGCCCCCCCCCCCTTGCAGTCCTCCCCAGTTCTTCCCAGTTTCCCCAGTCCCTCCCAGTTCCCCCCCAGTTCCCTCCCAGTCCCCCCCAGTTACCTCCAGTCCCTCCCAGTCCCTCCTAATCCCCTTCCAGTCCCCCCAGTATTTCCTATTGGAGCAAGACGAACATCTCTTAGGGAAGGGCGCTTCAAGGTCAACCAGGTGTTCCAGCAGAGACTCACGAGCAATGCTCTAAGCCTATGGCTTCTCAGAGTTGACTAGCCCAGATCGGTGCTGTTGCCGTAAGAGCAACTGACCTCTCTACTGGCTAGCTTGGGACTGGTGTCCGCCTTTGTCTTTGGCCTCACCTTTTATTGGCCCCCTGGTCCTGCTCATGCGCAGTGCGGGCCCACCCTAATTGGGAACAGGTGGGCTTGACACAGCTCAATGCTCACTCCCTGGCAATTAGTGGCACCTGGTTGCCTCATTTCACTACATTTCCCCTCTTTTTTTTTTTTTTTATGAAGAACTACTGTGACAGTTGTAATAAGTTCATAATAACACAAATACAAACAAAAATGACAATCCTCTCTTTTTCTTTTTTTTTTTGTTTTTAAGTTTTTTAAGTTTTTTTGTTTTTTGCCTTTTTTTTTTTTTGTTAGAAGAACACAAACACAAGTAAAAAAATTATATGATGTCCAAACGTGCAAATTTGGCAAGGTCATTCAGTTTGACGTGCTGGATGAATGCACCATTGTCCATTAGAGATCTGGTGGTGGCAGGGTGTGTCCCATTTACTGGGTACCCAAAGAGGTCCGGAGTCTGTGGAGACACAGCTATAACCTCTTCCGGTAAACAGTAGTGGCTTGGGCCCTACCCACTGACCTGTAGATGGATCCTTGTAGTTGATTGGACTTCCGGCATGCGGTTGATTTTCTGGGACGAGTAGTGGTGTAACACAGGGGGTTGCTGGGAATCGCGGCTTTAGACTAAAGAAAATTTAGTGTAAAAGTACTTTGCTAAGCCGCATCTGTGGGTCCATGTCTTTGCTGTCCTTTTGTTTTGTAGATATGTCTTCAGGGTGCGATTAGCTCTTTCCACTATCGCCTGGCCTGTAGACGAATGAGGGATTCCTGTAATGTGTTTTACTCCCCAAGTAGCAAGAAACTGCTTGACTTTTCCGCCTGTATAAGCAGGCGCATTGTTGGTTTTTACTACTTGAGGGACCCCCATAACAGCAAAGCAATTGGTCAGGTGACGGACCACATGTAGAGCCTTCTCCCCTGTCTGAGCTTTCGCCCAGAGCATGCCCGAAAAGGTGTCTATCGTTACGTGGACGTATTTGAGTCGTCCGAATTCTGGAATGTGGGTGATATCCATCTGCCAGATCTCTCCTGCCTACAGCCCACGTGGATTGACTCCCACTCCTAGGGAAGGGCCAAATTGTGTGCAATGAGGGCATGCTTTAACAATCCCTTTTGCATCTTCTCATGGAATTGCAAACGTGCACTTCAACGCCCTGGCATCTTGGTGGAATAAGGAATGGCTGTTTTGAGCCTTCGCGAACTGACTTATGGGACCTTGCATTCCTAGGCTGACCGGGGAGTCAGCCCTTGCATTTCCTACTCCTCCAATCATGCTATCTTCTTGGTATATTGGTCCATAAATTCCCTTCAGTATCCGGTGCACCTGTGTTGTCGTGAGTGTGACATCTATTGCTGATAGCACATCGATGCCCAGGCTTCCCCTTGTGGCTGGGGTGGGGAGCTGGTGTAGAGCGCTGGCCCAGCTACTCGTGTCATGGCGCGGGGGCCTTGCGCGCTGCATCTTCCGTTTTTTGCAGACCTGCATGCCAGGTTGTTGTGGTTGTCTCTCTGGCATCGGTCACACCACACTGTGGCTGAGGAGGCTCTTGCTGAGTGGCCTGTGGCTCCACGTCGGAAACAGACAGGGGTGGATTTTCTTGATCGATTTCTCCTTCTGTATCGATTTTCCCTTCTGTCTAGTTTTTGCGCAACTGCCGCAAGGAGCTTTTGGATGGGTTCCAGGGCGGCAGCAAAGGCACTGGCCATGCCTTGGTTTTGTTGTGTTTCGGTGGCCCTGGAAGCCACCTCTAGCATCTCTGAGACGTCAGCCGTGTTGGTAGAGTGGAGAACAGCGACTTCATTCTCGGATTCGCGTTTTCAAATGCCAGCAGCTTGAACATGGGATTCCTTCTGCTCTGCTCCCAGCTCGGATTGAGGCCATGATAGACTGCCAGAGTCTGTCAACAAAATGTTGAAAAGGCTCATTCATCCCTTGCTTAATGGCAGTAATTGAAGGGACTGGAGTAGGCTCTGGAACCACGTAAAAGGCTCGGCGGGCTAGGTGCGCAGCAATGTGGTGGAGCACAGTCCAGGAACTGCAAGCTGGGACTTGGACATCTGCATATCGTCCCGAGCCCGTGAGCATCTCGGCGGTTATTCCTTATAGCGGATCCCCGGGTGCTCGAGGGCGGTTTGCCTCTGCTTGGGCCAGGCGTTCCCATTCTTTGGCCCAGACAATCTGCTGGGAGGGGGTAAGCAGTTACCTGGCCAGATTGCGGCAGTTGTGGGGGCAATTGGTATCAGCAGTGAAGAGCCAATCCAGGACGGCCTGATGTAGTGGAACAGAGCGACCAGGTGCCTCTGATCATCAAGAAGTGGGTGTGAGCCGCTATGAACTCCACCTGTGCCCGGCCAGGGCAGGGCCCATATGGAGCATGTGCAAGACCATGGGGCCAATATATAGTGAGGCTCACACCCACCGAGGCAGCTCATTCTAGAGCTAGCTGAGTGAGCGGCTGGTTTTTCCATAGCAGCAGACCATCTTTGCTAGTTCCACACTGTGGGCAATAGACTCAGATCACATCCTACGAGTCTATATCACCGTATCAACGCATCGATCCCGGACAAGAGACTCCTTTCCGGCTACATCTGGTGGAGAATGCGGGCATAGACCTTGGTCTAGCCCAAATTTCCGTCGGATCAAGAAAAAACAGGACCTGACCCAGGGCAAACGACAACCGGCATTCGGGTAAGAAGATCCATTATCCTTCAATTATCACTAAAAATGGGACTCTCTTCCAGCACCCCCTCTGCACAGGGACCTTCCTACTTCCCATCCGCTATCACTGCACGGGCACTTTGGAGGGAGGTCGGAGACTTGCTAAATGAACTCCACGATCAGGAGGTCCAAAAGAGTATAGCGGGGGTAGAGGCCACCTGGAAAGTGATGGCTAACGCCCTAGAAGGGATCAAGAATGAGGCAAGGGCTGCCGTCACCGCAATAGCGGCAATGCCACCAAACGGCAGCTTTATTAAAACACCGCCTCCTGAGGTAGAAACCAGCGCGGTTCCCTCGGCACCCCCACTGCCGCCCGAGGATGAAGGAGCCCAGAAGGCATTCCCTATCCTAAGCAACAACAGCTTCACCGTCAAGGGCATGAGAGGGAAGGTACATCACACTATAGCCGAGTTCCTCTCCGACCTCGGATTAAAGGAAGAAAAGGCTCCGGACAATGTAAAGCCATCAACAAGTGACTCTAGCGGCGATGTAAAACCTTCCCTACCGTTACCTCCCAGCCCAGAAAATGAGTGTGACAAAACAGCAGTCACTCCATCAGCCATACCCGTTGGGCCAGAATCAACGATAAAAGCATTATTAGAACAATCCACCCAAGCAATGAAATCCTTGGAGAAAAGAATAATGAACCTAGAACAACGGTCATCATTCCACACTTACCGAGACCCACCCTCCCTCCCCGATGATGATGAGGAAAGCATACCAGCACCACTGTTGCCAAAGCGGACCAACCAGGGCACCGGCAAATCCCGACCCGGAAGATGGTCCGGCATCATTCGTGATGCCATCATCGAAGGAGATTGGGAGCCTAACACCGTAGCCTACCCTATCCTGTATGATAACAACAGGCCGCCCATCTACGAGCAACACAGCTGGAAGACGCTCCAACAGGCGAAAAAGACCCTGAGGGAGGGGGGACTAAGATCGGAAAGCGGCCAAGCCATCTTAGACTGGTTATTCACCGCGGACACTAACTGTCCTCATGACTGCCGGAATCTAGCCAGGTACCTGCTTACTCCGTCCCAACAGATTGTATGGGTAAAGGAGTGGGAACGCCTGGCCCACGTAGAGGCGAACCGCCCGCGAGCAGCCGGTGACCCATTAGCAGGGGTAACCGGTGAAATGCTCACGGGCGCAGGACAGTACGCGGACATACAGGTCCAGCTCCAATTCCCGGCCGTACTACATCATATTACGGCGCGTTTGGCCCGCCAGGCGTTTAACGTAGTCCCTGAGCCTACCCCGCTCCCTTCATTTACCGCCGTGAAACAAGGGATAAACGAGCCGTACCAACACTTCGTTGACAGACTCTGGCAGTCTGTCACGGCTCAATCTGAATTAGGGGCCGAACAAAGGGACTCAATGTTCAAACTTCTGGCATTTGAAAACGCCAACCCGAAAATGAAATCACTATTTTCTACGTTACCAAAAACAGCAGGGGTCTCGGACATGCTGGAGGTTGCTGCCAGAGCCACCCAGACGCAGCAGCACCAAGGGATGGCTAATGCTTTTGCTGCCGCCTTAGAGCCCACCCAAAAGCTTCTTGCGGCAGTAGCGCAGAAACTAGGTGGAAGAAGAAACCATTTTAAGAAGAGAAGTCGACCGAGAAATCCCATCCCCGTCTGTTATCGCTGCGGGACATCGGGCCACTCAGCGAGGGAGTGTTCAGCCACCGTCTGGTGTGACCACTGCCAGATGGATAATCACAACAATCGGGCATGCTGGTACAAAAAAAACGGACGGCGCAGCGCGCAAGGCCCCCGCGCCATGACACAAGTGGCAGGGCCAGCGCTTTGCAACAACTCCCCGCCCCAGCCACAAGAGGGAGCTTGGGCTTCGATGTGCCCTGTGCAATAGATATTACAATGACAACAAACCAGGTCTACCGGCTACCGTCAGGGATTCACGGACCAATCCATCAAGAAAATGGCACGGTTGGGGCATTGCTAATAGGGCGTTCATCAACTGGAATGGCAGGACTTGTTGTGCTTCCTGGAGTCATAGACGCAGATTCAACAGGGGAGATAATGATTACATGTTTCACGTTAACACCTCCCTAGTAATCAAGGCAGGGAACCCGAGTAGCGCAACTAGTCCTCCTTCCAAAAATGAACATAGGGAAGAACGCCCACACGGCGCGAGGCGACCGAGGTTTTGGGTCTTCGGGAGGCACGCTAGTAAGCTTAGTACAACAGATGAAGACTAGACCCATTATTGTTATAAAAATGGTCGCCGAAAATGAGGCAAAGACACTTTCAGTGATGTTGGACACAGGAGCCGATGTTACAATTATCAATCTCAACGTATGGCCACGTCACTGGAAGCTCGTCACAGCCCGCGACGCCGTTCAGGGAGTGGGTGGTGGTTCCACCCCCCAGCAAGCCCTAGAACCGATTCAACTCCACTTTCCTGAAGGTCAAAAGATATCCGTGCGTCCCTATGTACTAGCCTTGCCTGGACAACTCGGAGGTTTGATCGGGAGAGAAGTGATGAGTCAACTCGGAGCTGTCCTTTCCATTCCCGAGCCCACCCGATCCCTCCAGAATTTTCAGTAGGGGCCACTGCAAGAGTGCCGCCAACACCCAGACTAAAATGGAAATCAGACACCCCTGTCTGGGTGGAGCAGTGGCCTTTACAGAGAGAGCGGCTACAAATTGCTAAAAACTTAGTAAAGGAGCAACTGGATGCGGGGCACATCCAACCATCAGTAAGCCCATGGAATACACCAATATTCGTGGTCCCCAAAAAATCGGGAAAATGGCGATTAATCCAAGATCTACGAAAGGTCAATAACCAGATGTGGCCAATGGGCGCCCTCCAACCCGGGCTGCCCCTACTCACGATGTTACCAAAAGACTGGCACCTTCTGGTTATCGATCTCAAAGACTGTTTCTTTAATATTCCCCTGGATCCTAAAGACAGCGCGCTTCGCGTTCACGATTCCGTCCATCAACAAAAGTGAACCCGCGGAAAGATACGAATGGGTTGTCCTGCCACAGGGGATGAAAAATTCCCCGACGATATGCCAGATGTACGTGGCCTGGGCATTATCGCCGATCCGCAATGAGATGCCAGATACATTAATATATCACTATATGGACGACATACTGTTTTGCCAAAAAGCCCCATTCCCCAAAGATTTCAGTCAAACAGTGACCAACCGACTAAAGACCAAAGGATTAATAGTGGCTCCAGAAAAAGTGCAAACGAAATCGCCTTGGAGCTACTTGGGGTGGAAAGTCACCCACGCGATGGTAAGACCTCAAAAACTAGAAGTGTTAAGTTCAATCAAAACTTTGAACGATGCCCAAAAATTAGTGGGTGAACTCCAATGGGTCCGACCCATAATAGGTCTTACCAATACAGATATCCACCCCTTCTTGTCGCTGTTACGGGGCACGCATCCAGGTACGTTAGTACACTGGACAGATGACCACACCAAGGCATTAAAGCAGGTCGTCCATAAACTGGCAACCGGCTACGTGGATCGGCGGGATGCCGCACAACCCATTGGGATCTGGGTATGCAACCATCCATCATACCCATTCGCGCTACTACTCCAGGACTTCTGCTGGAATAAGGAAAATGGGGAATATTCTCACGTCACCGAAAAACGTCAACATGAGCAGAGCTCCCCAACTTCGGACTCTATAGCCATCTTGGAGTGGCTATTCACACCACACACTCCACAGAAGGGTGTTTGGCAGCAGACCGAAATAATAGCACTTCTGATACGGAAAGGACGGCAGCGTTGTTTAGAAGTAGATGGTCAGGAGCCGGGATGGATTAGCATCCCCATAAAAACAGCTGATTTTGACTGGCTACTACAACGCTCCGAGCCTCTACAACTGGCACTATTCGGTTATTCTGGGGAAGTCCGCCATGGAGGCCCAAGACATAAACGTCTGCAAGCGATCAGCCAGTTCCAGTGGATCGAACGTCCATCGGTTTCAGAGCGCCCAGTGTCCGGCATTACGGTATTCACCGATGCCGGAAAAAGATCAAAAACAGCCGCCTGTGTATGGCAAGACAAAGGTCGGTGGAAACATCATCTGATTCCGGGCACTGCGGAAGACAATCTACAAATGCTGGAACTACTGGCCATTATTTGGGCTCTCACACAGTGGCAACGGGCTCCCCTCAACATAGTCTCCGACTCACAATATGCAGTCGGAGTGGCAAACCGTATTGAAGATGCTATTATTAAACCAGTACGGAATAAGCGTCTGCTAGAACTCTTTTACATGTTACAACATGCACTAAAAGTCCGAACAGAGCCCTGCTGTATCCTTCATATTCGAAGTCATAAAACATCCCTGGGACTGGGTGAGGGAAACGCCAAGGCTGACTCCCTTGTCAGCCTAGGGATTCAGAGCCCGGTGAGCCAGTTTGCAAAGGCTCGGGACAGCCACTCCCTATTTCATCAAAACGCCAGGGCATTAAAGCGCATGTTCTCTATACCATGGGAGGATGCTAAAGGAATTGTTAGAGCATGCCCCCAATGCGCGCAATTTGGTCCGGCCCTGGGTATGGGAGTAAACCCGCGTGGATTGCAAGCTGGCGAGACGTGGCAAATGGACGTCACCCATGTCCCAGAATTTGGACGATTAAAGTATGTCCATGTAACGGTGGATACTTTCTCTGGAATGATTTGGGCAACAGCTCAAACGGGGGAGAAAGCTCTACATGTGGTCCGTCATTTAACAAACTGTTTTGCTGTCATGGGGGTCCCCCAAGTAGTAAAAACCGACAACGCACCCGCCTATACAGGCGGGAAAGTCCAACAATTCTTTGCTACTTGGGGGGTAAAGCACATCACGGGAATCCCCCATTCGTCTTCAGGTCAAGCGATAGTAGAAAGAGCTCATCGCACCCTGAAGACATACCTACAGAAACAGAAGGACAGCAAGGAGACGGACCCACAGATGCGGCTGGGCAAGGTACTTTTCACACTAAATTTTCTTAGCCCAAGCCGCGACTCAGAGCAACCCCCCGTGCTGTTGCACTACTCCTCACAGAAGATCAATCGCATGCCGGACGTACAGATCTATTATAAAGATCCTTCAACAGGCCAGTGGCTAGGGCCAAAACCACTGCTGTTCACCGGGAGGGGTTATAGTTGCGTATCCACGGACTACGGACCCCTCTGGGTGCCCAGTAAGTGGACGCGCCCTGCCACAAATAGACCTCCAAGGAACGACCAACATACCTGATTTATGACTTTTGATTATGCCCCCCCCCCCTTTTTTTTAACAAAACAAACAAAACAAACAAACAAACAAAAAAAAAACAAAAAAAAAAAAACCCAAAACAAATATTTTCCCCTTAAAATTGTCATTATAAAACGTGTAAATTGAGAAAAGAAAAAAAAAAAAAAAAAGGGGGGGGGGGGGGAATGTAGTGGAACAGAGCGACCAGGTGCCTCTGATCATCAAGAAGTGGGTGTGAGCTGCTATCAACCCCACCTGTGCCCAGTCAGGGCAGGGCCCCTATGGAGCATGTGCAAGACCGTGGGGCCAATAAATAGTGAGGCTCAAACCCACTGAAGCAGGTCATTCTAGAGCTAGCTGAGAGAGTGGCTGGTTGCTTCCATAGCAGCAGACCAACTTTGCTAGTTCCACACTGTGGGCAATAGACTCAGATCACATCCTACGAGTCTATATCACCGTATCAACGCATCGATCCCGGACAAGAGACTCCTTTCTGGCTACACTATAGTATACTAGTATTGATCTTCGGAACCTGTATATTGAATTCAGGTTGATTTTGTTGTTGTTGGGCTGGATTGTGTTGTGTTTTCTGTCTTGAAATCATCATTTCTGGTCTACAGCAGGTAGGGCAGTGTGACTGATGGTGTGGTCTTGCATATTTCTTGGGAGTCAGTGGAAATGTGTGGTTAAAGTTCCCTTTTCAAAGAAACTTGGATTTCTTGAGTGTAAATCCTGCAGTGGTTTTGCTGAGGTGCAGTAATGAAATGGGAGAGCAGATCTTCCTCACTCACACACACATACCTCCCTTCCCCCATCTGAACATGAACAGCCCAAATCTCTGGGGCTGCGTTCTTTTATTAAACGTGTGTCGGATATCCAGCCCCAGGGGACTTGTGTGCAGAGAATGGCTGCATGGGCCTGGGGCTTGACCACCATCACCTAGAAGGGAAAAAGGAAAAAACCAGGTGATCATGGGGGACTTGCCCAGGAGACACTCAGACACCCTGAGCCATCCCCTCCCTTCACTAGCCCTATGACCACCAAGCCCACTGCATCTCCCCCAGGCTGTCCTGCCATGGCTGGCTGCTGACAGGAGGGGACACGGGGAGATGGCAGCCTGGGGGTGGCAGGGGGGACACAGTCTTTGTTGTAAATACAACGTATTTGATTCAGCATAACAAAACTGTGTAATTCCATTCTTTGCACACATTTGGGTTTTTTATCTTAATTTTTGAAAATGTTAACAAAACCAAATGCAAATCTGTTATTGTTAAACTTGGTACTGTTTCTTACTTTTGACTCAAACAAATACTGAAACCAAGATATCCCAAACATTTTGAGGACATCTCTGTGCAGCTAAACAATTCCTTTTTGTGTCTGTAAATACCTGGGCATTTCTTCCTGAAACTGTATAATTGAGGTGAAATTGTTTGGGCCCCTCTGAGTACATAAATGTCTTCAGTAGATTGCCATCAGTTAAAGTATTGTTGCTCCCGCAGTTGGTATTTTGCAGTTCTGCATTTGATCTTTGGACTTTATCTGATGAAGCAGTTCAGTTGAATAGTTTGTCTGCACATGAAAATACCAGCAGCCCAGCGTACACATCTTGGCACAAGATTGGAGCCCAGTGCCTTTCTGGGTAAAAGCTCTGTCATTTTTCTTCCCTTCTGCCTGCAGGACATGTTTGGATCTGGGTGACTTCAGGTTTGGATGCTGCTTCCATTTCCCAAAGGTCCAGCCTTGCTTCAGGATACCACCACTTGGAACTGACACTGGGAAAAGGGGCAGCATTTTTCTACAGCTTTGCAAACACTGTCCTGCTGCTGCTAAAATACAAATAAGGAACACAAGGAAATACCTGACTGGTAATGCTCTAGATGTTGATTTGCCTCCTGGGGTGGAATGTGATGTGTAACTCTGCATTTCAAAATATTCCTTCCAGTATAAAAATCACTAAATTGTGGGATGTTTGGGTTTTTTTTTGTCATCATGATTTTAGGTATACTGCATTTTCTTCACTAGAATGGGGTGAGGCATTACACTAACCCAGAGTTGTGGGGTCTGAGCACTTGAGAAGCTGTTAGGAGAGCTGAATGTAGAAATTCATCAAGCGTGTCTCTGTGTTCTGTGAAGAATACAGCCTCTGCTGGTCATGGAGTGGTGTGTCATATTTCACCTGGAAAACTTCTTGTCTGTAGGTCTGAAACCACTCAGTCTGAATCTGGCATCAGTGATGCTGTCACGGATCAGTTTGAATTCCTTTCTGCACATGAATGTCTCTCTCTGTGAGTGTGAGTCAGTGTAGCTGGCCCAGGGACCCTGGAAGTTCCCACAGTGCATTTATCCAAACCACATTCATAGCATTTGCTCTAATTCAGATGGGGTTTTATTTCTTGAAAACAGGTATGTTAAAACCCTGTCATTACTTTTTTGTGAACAGATCAGTGCCTCCTCTGCACGTGTTTCTCTGGCCCAGCTTATTGTGGTAAATGGAAATTCTTGTCAAATACTTAAAAAAAACCCCCAAGAGTCTTTTCTTTGTAATTTTAAATCTTATGCTGTGATCTGTAGCTGGATAACCATTGAGATGTGATTTTTAATACTTTGAAGTCATTGGTTTAAGTTTATAACATGTTTCTCTTTGGATACTATCCTACAGAGGGTTGTTCCCAGCTTGGGAAGCCAGGAGGGGAGTAGCTGATCAGCCTCAGTGTAATCCTGCAGTGTTACTCAGCTTCAAGACACAAGGAAGCCCTTCAGAAGCTGTTCACCATTTCTGAGACATCTTGTGAATTTTGTGTTAAAAAGCCAATGTTTGCAGAGTAATTTTGTTGGCTGTAAGTTCTGGACATTTCAGTGGGTCTGCAAGAGTTAAATGAGGAGTGTTTGTGTAACAGGGACAACTGCATGACTATTTGTTGCTCTCTGGTCACTCTGGTTCTGGATCCAGTTTTGGAATGCTGGAGAGTGCCATAAATGGCAGTGTAGGTGCAGTGGAGGGCACAATCTGTTGGTTTGAACACAGAGCGTGTAAGTTGTGTCAGTGTACCTGATGGTTTCTAGGAGTGTGTTTGTGTGGCAGATGAGCAGATGTGACCTTCTGGAACTGCTGTCATGCTGTGTTGTGCTGTGGAACTGCTGGCACGTTCAGTCTCTCACTCTGAATTGTGCTTTGGAGGAGAAGTGTATTTGTGTCTCTTCTCCAAGTGGATGGTGAGCTAAGGGGATATTTCTCCCTGAATAAACCTGAAGGTAAGCCATTCTTTGTTTGTTGAGTTCCAAATACTGCTCAAGCCTTTGGAACATCCTGGCTATGGTATTTAAAAGAAAAAGTATTTGATTGGAGCAAGCCTTGGGTAAGAAAAAGGAGGGGATGAAAGGCTTTTGCTGGTTAAAATAGTAATAATTGAGATGTCATTTAAAGCGTGAGGTTTAGATGAGATATGTCTGCATTTCTTTCCTTACCAGGGCCAAACTGTCGAGCCTGATCCCAGAGCTGGAAAGAGCACAGGAATTCCAAGGAATTTCATGCTGGAGGTGAAAGATCCCAATACAAAGGGAGCTCTGCTGACAAGAACTGGGAAATATGCAATACCAGCTCTTAATGCATAAGTATGGAATTAACTGAACTGACCAAAAAGTGAACAAGAGAAATCATGGGGAAACATTGGAGTGCCAAAGCAACCAAAAAAAGTAGTTTAATATAAATACCTGTATGTTAGAAGGCTAACGTGAGGTGAGCAGAATTCCATCTCTTATTTCCTTTGAAAAAATCCAGAGCTTGGAAAATTTTTCCTTGTACCAGTCTTAAACTTTTATGTTTTTCCTTCCCCACCCTGCCTCCAGGGAAGCATATGCCAGGGGAAAGAAGGAAAAGCTTTTCTGTTTATCCACTTCTCCTCCTCCTCCTCCTCTGCTGATGATGATGGTCCCATACCTGATGAGTTCTTGTCTGCTCTTTGCAAAGCCCTACTGACTGATGCAGCTTTTATTCCCTGCTGTGGGATCAATTATTGTGAGGAATGAAAGTGTTCCTTGCATGTTTTTTTGTTCAAAATAATCACATCTGATCTTTTGAGAGCAGAAACAGGAGATAACAAAGTTGCTTTGTGTCCTGGTTTGGGCCAGGATAAAGGTGATTTTCTGTCTTGTACTTTTGCTTTTAGCTAAGTCTCTTGTAAGTAGTTGCAGTTGCTGAAATTAACAGCAAGTTTCTCAGACAGTGTGTGCTTCTAGGATTGATAACACTTGATGTTTATAGTTACTGCTAGAGACTGGTGTGCAGAGCCAAGGACACTGCTCAGCTCTGAGGAAAACATTTTACCGTCCAGGAGGATACAGAGGTCCCGCCTGAGCCCTCCTTTGGGGAGGAACAGACAAGATAGATGCCAGAATTGACCAAACAGAGTATTCCATCCCATATATGTCACACTCAGTATAAATTTGAGGCATCACGAGGGCCGAGGCAGATCTTTTCCGGATTTCCAGATTTCCAGACTTCTGGATTTCCTGATTTCCCTTCTTCCCTTCCTTCACCCGGCATCCTGGAAGGATCCCGTCCGTTCGTCTGCCTGTGGTCCTGATCCGTGCCAGCCCATATCTGTGTGTTCCTGCCTCCGATTCCCGACTGCTGCCGACTCCAGGAGTCCAGCCTGGACTTTCCCAGGGCTGCCCTGCAGCCTCGGTGGTGACGTGAGAGTTATTGGGGGAAAGGGGGAGGAATGTGGTTTCCATTTTCCTGTATATTTGTATATATTTAGTAATTTTTCCTATTTATCATTACTGTTCATTAAAGTTGTGTAGTTTAGTTTCCAACCCATAAGTCTCTCTCCCTTATTCTCTCTCCTTTCTCTATCAAGGAGAGAGAGATTAATAGAGAGCGTCTGTTATTTGGTTTAATTGCCGGGCCAGTGTTAAACCGTGACAGTTTCCAGTTCTCTTTCATCCTGAAGTCTATCCTGAAGGATGCTTCTTACAGAAAGGGGAAAATAAGCAGAAAGCTCTTTTCCCTTTTCATGTGTCTGGTTAAATCCCCTTTGCACACAGAAGGAGGACTCATTCAGGTGGGGGAGAGTTTCTCAGCTTCTCTCAGATGCCTTTTCCTTTCATTCCTCCCCCCCCCCACTGATTGGTTTGGCCCCTTCTACCCCCCTTCCCCCCCAAGGTGGTTCGGCCCCGCCCACCATTGCCCTGGCGACTCCCGTTGGTGGTGACTCTGCCGTTGTGGCTCCTGTGCTGAGCTGTGCTGATCTCTGCCTCTCTGGCTGCTCCTGCTCCTCGCCGTTGGTTTGCTCCTTGCTCTCGCCTGATCCCTGCCTTTCTCCTCCCTCCCCTGTCCCTGCCTTTGCCATTCCCTTCTCCTGACTCCCGCCTTTACACCCCCCCGGCTCGGCCGGCTGCCTCCCGCTGCTCCCGCGGGGCTGTTCCCGTGCCGCAGCTCACAGAGCTCCTGGGATGGGGCTCTTCACCAAGAAGCAGAAGCTTTCCCGCTTTGGCAGCGCTCCTAGGCAGCCCTGCAGTGCTGCCGCTGCCGGTACCGGCGCCCCTGAGCCTCAGCAGCAAGGTCTGGGCAGGCTGCACTGCGCGGCTGCCCGCGGACACCTGGCCTGGCTGAGGTGCTGGTGGATCAAGATTTGGGGCATCGACCGCCACGACAGGGAGAATCGGTGAGGGGGCTGTGGGCTGCTGCTGGGACACCTCGGGTGGCGTGCGGGAGCATCCCCCCTGTAGGGTTTGTGTGGGATCCCCTTGGAGCTGATTGCTTGCAAAGAAAGATGTGCCCCGTCAGCTGGGAAAGGGGAACTCGAGAGCTTTCCAGTGCTTGGAGCTGCTGGGTGGGTGCCAGTGCTCCTGGAGGTGCTGGGCTGCTGCTTGGCCCTGCTCTCCCTGCAGGGTTCTCTTGCAGCTGGTGAGGCCTCCCCAGGTCTCTCCTGCCCTGTGGGTGATGTGTGCGGGGTTGCAGCAGCAGCAGCAGCAGGCAGCAAGAGCAGCAGGGTCTGGGCAGGGTCCCCCAGGCTGGGTGGTGCCACAGCTTTGATTCTTTCATTGTCTCTCAGTGTTAATCTCCCGTGTTTAATTCTCAGGACACCTCTCCATCTGGCGTCTGCAAACAGCCACACAGAGGTCGTCGCATTTCTAGTAAGGCACCGCTGCCAATTGAATGCTGTTGACAATTTTGGGACAACACCCCTGATGATGGTGAGTGAGAGAAGTTCTGCTCTTGGAAGAGGGGCTTCTTGACTGTGCATGAAAGGAGAGGTGTCTGGCAGGACTCTGTAGGCAGAGCTGTGCGGAAACACGCCTGTTGGGTTTGGAGTGGAACAGGCACCTGTCAGATCATCTTTGCAGGTGCTCTTCTTTCCCAGTGGTCAGAAGCTGGGCGAGCTGTGATGGAGTGAAATGTGAATTTTGGAAGTCTTCCCTTTTTGTGTGTGTTCTCAGGCAGTGCAGTTCCAGCACCAAGCCTGTGCTGGTTTTCTGCTGAAGCGTGGTGCAGACCCAAACCTCAGAGACTTTGTCGGCAACACCGCCCTCCACCTGGCAGTCCTGTCTTGCAATCTGAAAGTTGTGGAGCTGTTAGTCGATCATAATGCCAATCTTGATGCCAAGAATAAGGTAAATGTTTCTATTTCTAAAGGAAATTGTTTCAGAAAGCAGCAGCAATATTTCTCTTGAAGATTTTTTTTTACTTTGATGACTGACTTGGTGTATTTGTCTGTCCTTTCAGGAGGGCTTCACCCCACTCAGTCTTGCTGTCTCCAAAGGTCAGGCAGAGACAGCTGAGTTTCTCCTGAGAATGGGAGCTGATGTGCATGCTCGAGACCAGCAACAAAGGTAAGGGGTTTATCCACATGGGTCTCTTGAGTATTCTTTTGGTGGGATTGCTGAGAGGCAATCATGCCTCATGTGCAGCCTCATGTGCACTGAAGTGTTGTACATGTGGCAGCTTGGTGTGACCATGCAGTTGTGTTGACTCCCTCTCCCATGTTCTTGTTGCTTTTAATGGAACCTGCTTTTTCTTTGGTTCATTGTCAAGTAATGGGAGAGCAAGCGGAGAACAAGCAGGAATGAAAATATTGACTGTCTGTGTAAAATGATGACTTCATAGTACATCTGGATCTTTCAGAACCCCACTCATGATGGCTGCTTCTGTTGGGAAGATGAAACTGATCCGAGTTCTCCTGCATCACGGTGCTGACATTTCCCATAAAGGTCCTGATGGGCTGACAGCTGCTGATTATGCTTGTAATTATGGGTATCCCAGGTAAATGTTCAACTTTTTGGTTCAATGAAGTGGTCTGTAATAAGTGTGGCTTTTGAATAATTTTGGTGTTCTTTCTCTGGTGTGGTTCGGTGTGCTTTGTTAAAAGCTAGGCTGAAAGAGTGTACCAAGCAGGAGTTAATAACTTGGAATGTGCATCTATAGGATAAAGGTGACTGCAGGGAACACTGAAGTGTGTACCAGCCCTGCAGAAAGTTCTGTGTGTCTTGCCCTTCAGAAGTACTTAGGAGTACCTGAATTCATGTGAATGTGTGCAGGATGAATAAAAAATGGCTGTTAACTCTTCTGCTAAATGCTACCTGCCAGGAAGTGGTTGTTTTTACCAGCTCTGTTTTCCTCTCTCTCTCTCTCTCTCTCTCTCTAGGATTAGTGAGAAACTGTCAGAAAGTGCAGCTCCAAAGAAGGGAGAAGCAGCTCATGCAGGTGACATGAAATTGTCCTGTGATCAAACACCTAGCTCCTTCTGTGAGGTTTTCAAATCCAGTCTGTGCTTATGAGGCCACATAACCCTCAAAGAATCTTAGAAAAGTAATATTTTTATACAATGAAATTTAGTCTTGTGCTTTACCTCTCAGACCCTCCCGTGGAGGTTTTATTCTCTCTGGGTTCTTAAGGGTGTTTTATCAGAACTGTGTGGCAAATGGAGAGCAGATAGTGTCCAGGGGACATTTCTTGGCATTACTACTGCAGTCTCTGGCTGGCACCATGGAGCACATGTCCTGCATCATGAGAGTCCCTTTGCTGTGCTGCAGTAACAGGCTGAGTGTGAGGTTAAGCTTTTGGTCTGGGTTATGCTGCTTGATTTTCTTTGCCTTTTCAGAACACTTTGTAACTGGCTAGAGCAGCAGCTAGTATTGTCTCTAGCATAACATTACTCATTGTACTACATGAACTAGTAAAACTTTTTTCCTCTGCTGTGTACTCATGTGTGCAATGAGTACCTTGATCATCTGTACTGCTGAATTTTTAGCATGCCAAATCTAATTTCACCATGTCGTTTCATGTTTGAGCAGGAGTAGAAGACTCTTCCAAAGGAGGCTTGAAAAGGTGAGACTTTACAAATACTTGTAAATACTTCCTTGAGGGGTGACTTGGGAGGCACAGATGTCATCATTTTGCTTTGCTTTTTAAGTAGATCTGAGAAAAAGGGGATTGGTGATGGTTGGAGTGCTTCTGCAGAACAGTTGGATTTGACTCCCAAGGTATGGTGCATTTCCAGGGAAATTGTCCTCTGAAAAGAAGTTATTTGAAGGCAAGTAACTGGGATTGAAAGCAACTGCAGTTCCAGCCAGCACTGTTTTCTCCTTAGAACCTTAGAGCTCTCTTCAAGTAGCTCAAGGGAGGTTGGAGTGAGGAGGGAAACAGCCTCTTCTCCTTAGTGAACTGGGATGGGAGCAGAGGAAATGGATGGAAGCTGCACCAGGGGAGGTTTAGGATAGGTGTTAGGAACCATTTTTTCACTGAGAGGGCTGGCAGGCATTGGAATGGCCCAGGACAGTGGTGGAGGCACCATCCCTGGAGGCACTGAAAGGGCATTTGGAGCTGGTCCTTAAGGCCATGGTTTAGTAGTTAGATGATGGTGTTGGTCAAAGGTTGGACTGGATGATCTTGGAGGTCTCTTCCAACCTGTCCCATTCTGTGATAGAAGCAGTCTCTGGCCTGCCAGCCTTTCTTCTGCTGTCAGTTTTTCCTGACAGACCATAGGTGTGGCAGAGCGTGCAGTAGAGTTGTGGTTTGGCACAAAGGAGCAATAGGTAAGGACATAAAAACCACATTGTTTCATTTCTTGGTGCTCATTTGGGTCAGCTTTGCAGACCCTAAAAGTTTCTCAGTTACTTTTATAACCTGTTCTGTTCTTCTCCTCTGAGATGATTATTGTTTTCTGTAAATTTGGTGTTTAAATCCAAACAGATAGAGGAACAGGGCATTTCTTTGTGAGGACCTCCTGAAATCCTCCATCTGCTGCTGCTCCTTTCCTACCCATCAGGTTCCCCCACCATTACTCAATGGCTGAGTGACTCAAACAGGTTCTTTTCTATGAGATGGCATTCTGTGCTTGTGTGTCACCTCGCACTGCACGTTTTCCCTCTTTTTTGGAATGCTCAGGCAGTGTTCTCTTTGTCAGCTCCAAGCTCTGGTGCCTGCTGTTCTTACTGATGTGCTGAAGAATGAGCAACTTGTGCAGTGAAGTTGGGATCATCTGTTGTGTTGCAGTGGGGTTCTGGAGGGGTGAGGAGCAGGAGTGTGGCAGTTGGAGATGCCAGCATGTTTAGTTTTAACATGATTTAATTTTCTTGCCTTGATGTAAATGGAAGTGATGCATTTTTCTGGCATGATCCTGAAATTGAGGGGTATTTTGGCTACTGTACTTGCAGGGGCTAATTCAGGCATCAGGTCTAGGGATGTAAAGAGTTCCTTGAGTTTGTTGTTGTTTCTATTGAAAAAAAAAGTTTTGCAGAAATACATCTTTCTTTACAGAAGCAGCAGGAGCCAAAGGTGACACGGTGCATGAAGGCTTTCCAGCAGGGCAGGAAAACCAGTAAGCTATCTGGGAAAGATTGCATGATAGAGTGATCTGCACAAGTAGGCTTGCTAAGTAGAGTTTTGTGTTTTGTCTTCTCTAGTAAGCAAGAAAATTAACTTTTGAAGACATGGCACTTTGTAATTTCAGAACCAAATAAGCCATATCCTTAACATTAAGTAAGCTATGGATCCCCTGCTAAGCCTTTGTCCCTGGCCAAGCCCTTCCTCTGCCCTGCCCGTCCCTTCCCTACCTCCTTTTCCAGACATTGCCAGGTGACTCCTCTCCAGTGTATTAATCTGGAAAATTGCCAATTGCAATTAAATAAATAACTCCTTTTGTTCACATAGATTATTTTATTCTTTGTGCTGTTAGGTGATAGGCATGGTTCTAGAATCAAAATTACTAAAGAAAAGCCTCCAACATAAAACAGTGGAGTAGCAGAGTGAAATAAAACCACTGAGTGTCTCCTTTCCTCCCTGGTGTGTAGGTTCCCTGCCACCCGTGGAAGAAGTGGAGAAAGCTGAGGATTTTCTCTGGACTTCTCCCTGGGATTCTGAGGTACTTTGTGTGAGGGACAGGGAGGTTGCCATGGTGGGGCTGGGAAGGGTAGGAGGGAGATCCAGGAGCACCTGAGAGCTTGCTGTAACTGAAATGAAGCTGGGCTGAAGTGGGGAAGTGCTTCTCAGGGGCTGTGCAGAAGCAGGGCTGAGACTCAGGACCTCAGAATTCTGCTAAAGATTTCCCTGGAAACACAGAAGGCCTTGTAGAAGAAAGCAAAGTTTCCCTTTTCTCTTCCACAAAAAATGTTCTTCAAGCTGTCAGCGGATGGCAAAGCAGATGCTTGTTTCTGCTCTTCCCAGCTTTTTTCTTTCATCTCTTTCAGGAAAAACCAGCTGAACAACGAAAAGAAGAAGAAGAGAAGAAAGAACTTGCTGTAGAGCTAAAAACTGCCATTGCTGGATGTACAGAAAAGTACTTCTTAAATGGCAGCCCTGATGAGCCCAACACAACGTGCAGTGAAAACAGTGGTGAGAGAAATGGTCTAGATCCAGATACTTCCTCTATCAATATAGATCCACACAGAGTAAATGAACTAAACTAGTGGTTGACTTCTGAGGTTGCAAATTTTATCCTGGCCTGTAAATCCTGGTGGCCCCTGGCAGAGTAGGAAAGCAGCTTTTGTGCGTTTCTGTTCCTTCTCTGAGACCTGAAGTTGTGGTGTTGGATTGCAGATGGTGCTCTATGCAGCAAGTGCCCTTCTTGCTTCTGTTGCTGTGTTCTCCCTGAAGCAATCTGACCAAAATGTGCAGATGGAGAGGAGAAGGAGGACTGGAGTGCCTTGGGTGTGCCAGTAGCATTCCCCTTCCTGGCGGGTGCTGTTGGATTGAAAAGCGTGCTTGCTCTTGGCTGAAGCCAGGGAAAGCTTTGAGTGGAGCTGAGGGAAAGCCCTTCTGTTCCAGTGCCTCAGCTGCTCTGGTTTTAAAATGTAGGAGGTGTCTGCAGTGCCCCCAGAGTGTGTGTGTGTGTGTGTGTGCTTGAAAGCATTGCCAGCTGGGTGAGAGGGGAGCACTTGTGTTCCTCAGCTAATGCCTCAGAGGAGGAGGAGGAGGCCCCCTTTGCATTGCTGGAAGCATCTTGCTCGTTACTGCATGGACCACAGTTTATCTGAGAGAGAGATCCTGCACCTTGAAGACACTGGAGTGATTTATTTGTGTCCATACTGATATTCAGAAACTTTCTTATGTAAAAAAGAAAGTTAAATGCCACCAAAGAAAATATTTAACACTCTCTAATCTGAATATAATACTCTCCTCTAATCTGAATCCATTCCCCCTGTCCTATCACTACCTGACATCCTAAAGTCCCTCATCAGCTTTCTTGTAGCCCTCCTCAGGTATTGGAAGGCTGAGGTCTGCTCGGAACCTTCTCCTCTCCAGATTGAATAACCCCAAGTCTCTCCGTCTGTCTTCATAGGAGAGGTGCTCCAGCCCTCTGATCATCCTTGTGGCCACACTTTGGGTGCAGCCATCAAGGCAGTTCTTTATCTACCCAGTGGTCTGTCCGTCATCAGATGCATCAAACCCATCTTTGACCAGGTTGGAGACCAGGACCTTGTGTGGGACAGTGTCAAAGGCTTTGCTCAGGTCCAGGTAGCTGAACTTGATGTCTCTTCCCTGTTCTGTTGGTGCTGTGATATTCCCATAGAAGGGCCACAAGGTTTTTCAGGCATGGTTTCTCCCTGGGGAAGCTGTGTTGGTTATACCCAATCACCTCTTCATTTTTCTTATGCTCCAGCAGTGCCTCCAGAAGGATCTGCTCCATGACCTTATGGGGTACAGAGGTGTAAATGACCAGCCTGGAGTTCCCTGGATCTTCCTTCTTTCCCTTTTTGAACATGGGGTTTATGTTTCCTACAGATCATTCCCATGACCCTCCAGATCATTCAGAATCACAGAATACCTCAGGCTGGAAGAGACCCCTGAGCATCTCCTTGTCTGAGTGCCCTGCTCAAGGCAGGATGAACCAGATGAGGCTGCTCAAGGGCTTCCCCAGCGTGGCTTCATCCACACAGGGGCTGAAAGTGCCTTTTGTCCCACCCCACAGGGGGATTATACAGACAGCAAACAGTGTTGGCACAACTTCTGGACACTGAGGCACTGTCACTGCTTGCCAGGAGGACTTTGGATCCCTGATGGCACTGTGACCCTCATCATCTCGTGAACTTCCCACCCACCACATCACCCACCTCTTCATTCCAGACATCTCCAGTCTGGCTACAACAGGACAATGGTAGAGCATGGCAAAGGGCTTGCTAAAGGCCAGGTGCACCCTATGCCTTTTTTTGCCCTGCCCACTCTCCAGTAGATTGCTGCCCCTTGAACAACTGGATCCAGTATTTCAGGTGTGGTCCTACAGAGCAGAGTGGAGGGGTAGGAAAACCTCCCAAGATCTGTTGGACACACTTTTCCTGATGCACCCCATGACACCATTGGCCCTCTTGGCCACAAGGACCCATTGTTGACCCCTGGAGAATTTCCTGTCTACTGGGACTCCAGATTTTTCTCTGTGAAGCTCTTTTCCAGAAGGATGTCCCCTCATCTGCGCTGGTGGTTGGTGTTATTCCTTCCCAGATGCAGAACTCTACACTTGTCCTTATTGAACTTGATGAAGTTCACCTTTGCCCAGCTCTGCAGGCTTTCCAGATCTCATGGAGAGCTTCTGGTGTCTCAGCCACCTCTCCCAGCTTCAGATCACCACTTAACTTGCTGAGGATACACTCCATCCCCTCATTCAGGTCGTTGATGAGGAAATTGACCAAAACTGTACTGATCCCTGGGGAACACCACTGGTCACAGGCCTCCAACTTGACTCTGTGCCACTCATCACAACCCTCTGAACTCGGTTGTTGAGCCAGTTACCAATCCACCTGACAGTCCAATCCTCTGTTCCTCATTTCTTCAGTTTTCTTATGAGGATGTTTTGGGAAACAGTGTCTAAAGCTTTACTGAAGTCAAGGTATATGACATCCACTGCTCTCCCTTCATCTGCCCATTTGGTCATCCCTTTGCAGAAGGATATCAGGTTAGTCAAGCAAGATTCCTCCTTAGTAAATCAATGTTGGCTGCTCCTGAGAACCTTCTTTGTGTTTGCACACTCAGAGTACTGAATATTCTGTAAGGCAGACTTCTCCTTTCCTACTCAGTATTGAGAGCTACATCTACCACTGCAGAGATGTGGAATCCCTTTAATTTCAACACAAGTTTTCTCCTTCCCCTCTTTCATCCTCCTGTGTGGTACTGACTGTAGCACAATGGACATTCCAGTAGGATTCCTAGTGGAAGCCTGAGGAGGAACTGCTTGCAAGGGCCTGGACTGATAGGATGAAAGGCAATGGGTTGAAGTTAGAAAAGAGTGAATGTGAATTGGATGTTAGGGAAAAGTTCTCATCATGAGAGTAGTGGAAAAAATGGCACATGTTGCCCAGTGAGGTGGTTGAGATGGCTCTGAGCAACCTGATCAAGCTGAGGGTGTCCCTGATTACTGAAGGGGGTTGAAATGGATGAGCATGAGAGGTCCCTTCCAAACAAAAAAATTTTGTGATTCTGTGATTCTATGATGATATGACCTTCAGCCATCTCAGTTACCATGGGGAATTCCCAGAGCTCTCCCAAGATGGAGAAGAAGATGAAGAAGAGAAATGTGAGTGCAAGGGACATGCTGGGGAATACCACATCTCCCAGAAGGAGCCTGGATCAGCCCAAGGCTCTGTGTCCCAAGGCAGAGGCAGGGAGGACACAGAGATGTCAGGAGACGAAGGGGACAGCAAGGTGGGGCAGGCGGGTGAAGGAGCAGAGCCTGCAGGGCTAGAGGCACAGGGGATGGGACAGCCCAGGACAGACTGTGCTGGAGACAAGAGAGGGAAAAGCTGTGGAAAAGCTGGAGGCACACTTGGCAGAGCTCTCCATGGCTTTGCTGATGGTTCTTGTCTCTGTCCCTGATGGCCATGGGGAGACAAGTGGAGCTTCCAGCAGCACTGGGGCTCAGGGCCTCCTTGTCCATGTGCAGCAGGCTGGTAGGTGCCGTGCCATAGTCCTGCCCTTGCCATTGCCCATCTCCACATCCCAGTGCTGCCAGGAGAAGAGCACTGAGGGAGGGACAGGATTGTGGCGAGACAAACCTTTCTTAGGGATCGGCGCTTCAAGGTCTAACCAGGTGTCGTAATAGAGACTTGCGAGTGGTGCTCTAAGTCTATAGCTCACAGAGTGGAACTCGCCTAGACCAGTCCTCTGGCTCAAACAGCTACTGGCCTCTCTGTTGCCTAGCCCAGGAGTGAGCTGCTCTGTGGGTGTGAGCCTCACCTTTTATTGGCCCCCTGGTCCTGCTCATGCTCAGTAGGGGGCCTGCCTTAACCAGGCAGAGGTGGACTTGATACAAGCTCACACCCACTCCTTGGCAATTAGAGACACCTGGTTGCCTTGTTACTCTACATTCCCCCCCCCCCTTTGTTTTTTGGTTTTGTTTTGTTTTGTTTTATTAGAAGAACACAACCAACAGATAAGAAAAATCATACAGTGTCCAAGCAGGCGAATTTGTCAAGGTTATTCAGTTTGAACGGCTGGCTGATGCATCGTTGTTCCTTAGAGATCTGCTTGCGGCAGGGCATGTCCACTTACTGGGTACCCAAAGAGGTCCGGAGTCTGTGGAAACACAGTATAACCTCCTCCGGTAAACAGTAGCGGTTTGGGCCCTACCCCCTGACCTGTAGATGGGTCCTTGTAGTTGATTTGGACGTCTGGCATGCGGTTGATCTTCTGGGACAAGTAGTGGAGTAACACAGGGGGTTGCTGTGAATCGCGGCTTAGACTGAGAAAATTTAGTGTAAAAAGCACTTTGCCAAGCCACATCTGCGGGTCCATGTCTTTGCTGTCTTTTTGTTTTTGTAGATACGTCTTCAGGGTGCAATTAGCTCTTTCCACTATCGTCTGGCCTGTAGACAAATGGGGGATTCCTGTAATGTGTTTTACTCCCCAAGTAGCAAGAAACTGCTTGACTTTTCCACCTGTATAAGCAGGTGCATTGTTGGTTTTTACTACTTGAGGGACCCCCATAACAGCAAAGCAGTTAGTCAGATGACGGACCACATGTGAAGCCTTTTCCCTTGTTTGAGCTGTCGCCCGGAGCATGCCTGAAAAGGTGTCTATTGTCACGTGGACATATTTGAGACGTCCAAATTCTGGGATGTGGGTGACATCCATTTGCCAGATCTCTCCCGCCTGCAGTCTGCATGGATTGACTCCCACTCCTAGCGCAGGGCCAAATTGTGCACACTGAGGGCATGTTTTGACAATCCCTTTTGCGTCTTCCCATGGAATAGAAAACATGTGCTTCAATGCCCTGGAATTTTGATGGAATAAGGAGTGGCTGTTTTGAGTCTTCGCGAACTGACTTACGGGACCCTGTAATCCTAGGCTGACCAAGGAGTCAGCCTTTGCATTTCCTTCTCCTAGTCCCAGAGAAGTTTTATGACTTCGGATGTGTAAGATGCAGCACGGTTCTGTGCGAATTTTCAGCACACATTGTAACGTAAGAAAGAGCTCCAATAGCCGCTTGTTTTGTACTGGCTTGACAAGAGCATCCTCAATACACTTCGCCACTCCTACTGCATATTGCGAGTCGGAGACGATGTTAAGGGGGACACGTCGCCATTGTGTTAAGGCCCAAATAATAGCCAGTAGTTCCAGAGTCTGTAGGTTATCTTCGTCAGTGCCCGGAATCAGGTGTTGTTTCCACTGTCTTTTATCCCGCCATACGCAGGCGGCCGTTTTCGACCTTTTTCCAGCATCAGTGAATACTGTGATGCCAGGCACTGGACGCTCTGAAACAATCGGTTGCTCTTTCCAATGGAACTGGCTGATGGCCTGTAGGCGCTTATGTTTTGGGCCTCCATGACGGATTTCCCCAGAGTATTCGAATAAGGCGAGTTCTAGAGGTGTGGAGCGTTGCAGTAGCCAATCAAAATCGATTGTTTTGATAGGGATGCTGATCCATCCTGGCTCTTGACCATCTACTTCAAGGCAACGCTGTCGACCCTTCCGTATCAAGAATGCTGTTATATCAGTTTGCTGCCAGATACCTTTCTGGGCTGTGTGTGGTGGGAATAGCCATTCCAAGATGGCTATTGAGTCTGATTTTGTAGAGCTCTGATTGTGTTTCCGGTCACAGTTGTCACGGTGATGTTCCCCATTTTCCTTTTGCCAATTAAAGTCCTGTAACAACAGCGCGAATGGGAATGAAGGGTGATTACATACCCAGACTCCGATGGCTTGGGTGGCATCTCGTCGATCTACAAAGCCGGTTGCCAGTTTGTGGACGACCCATTTTAACGCATTAGTATGGTTATCGGTCCAGTCCACTATCGCATCTGGTTGCGTGCCCCGCAATAGTGACAAAAAGGGGTGGATGTCCGCGTTGGTGAGACCTATAATGGGTCGAACCCATTGAAGTTCACCCACTAGCTTTTGGGCATCGTTCAATGTTTTAATTGAGCTTATCACTTCCAGTTTTTGTAGTCTCATCATAGCATGAGTGACCTGCCACCCTAAGTAGCTCCAAGGCGATTGTGTCTGCACTTTCTCCGGTGCTACTATTAGTCCTTTTGTCTTTAGTCGGTTGGTCAATATTTGACTAAAGTTGTCAGGGAACAGTTTGTCGTCCATGTAGTGGTATATTAACGTCTCCGGCATTTCTTTGCAGATCGGCGATAGTGCCCATGCCACATACATTTGGCATATTGTTGGGGAGTTCTTCATCCCCTGTGGCAACACTACCCATTCGTAACGCTTCACCGGTTCGCTTTTGTTGACCAAAGGGATGGTGAATGCGAAGCGAGCTGTATCTTCCGGATGTAGGGGAATATTGAAGAAGCAATCTTTGAGGTCAATAACCAGAAGGTGCCAGCCTCTTGGTAACATTGTAAGTAATGGCAACCCAGGTTGGAGGGCGCCCATTGGCCACATCTGGTTGTTGACCTTACGTAAATCTTGTAATAGTCGCCATTTTCCCGTCTTTTTCGGAACCACGAAGATGGGCGTGTTCCAAGGACTGACGGATGGCTGGATGTGTCCTGCATCCAGCTGCTCCTTTACTAGGCAGTTGGCGATTTTTAGTCGCTCTTTCGATAGAGGCCACTGCTCCACCCAGACAGGGGTGTCTGTCTTCCATTGCAATCTGGGGGTTGGCAGCACTTCTGCAGTGGCCCTTATTGAAAATGTTGAGGGGGTCGGGTGGGTTCAGGGATGGAAAGGACGGCTCCTAGTTGGCTCATCACTTCCCTGCCGATCAACCCTCCAAGTTACCCTGGTAGCGGCAACACATATGGACGTACGGTTACCTTTTGACCTTCAGGAAACTGCAATTGCACTGGTTCAAGGGCCTGAAAGGGGTTGGAGCCACCACCTACTCCCTGGACGGCATCGTGGGCAGTGACAAGTTTCCAATGACGAGGCCACACATTGAGGTTGATTATTGTGACATCAGCCCCGGTGTCCATCATCATGGAAAAGGTCTTGACCTCTTTTCCAGCGGTCAACTTCACAATAATGATGGGCCTTGTCTTCATTTGTTGCACCAAGGTCACTAGAGTGCTTCCAGAAGAACCAAAGCCCTGACTGCCTCGTGCCATGGGGGCGTTCTTTCCCAGATACATTTTTGGGAGGAGGACCAGTTGTGCTAGCTGGGTTCCTGCTTTGATTATCAGGGGGGGCGTTAATGTGAAACAGGTAATCATTATTTCCCCTGTATAATCCCCATCTATGGCTCCTGGGAGCACAATAAGTCCTGCAACTCCGGTGGAAGTAAGCCCATTAGTAAGGCTCCGACGGTGCTATTTTCCTGGTATATCAGTCCGTATATCCCTGTTGGTAACCGGTAAATCTGTGTTGTTGTCAGCGTGATATCTATTGCTGAGGGCACATCGCTGCCCAGGCTTCCCCTTGTGGCTGGGGCGGGAAGCTGGTGTAGAGCGCTGGCCCGGCTACTTGTGTCCTGGTGCGGGGGCCTTGCGCGCTGCGTCTTCCTTTTTTTGTGGACCTACATGCCAGGTTGTTATGGTTATCTTTCTGGCATCAGTCGCACCACACTGTGGCTGAGCAGACTCTTGCCGAGAGGCCTGTGGCTCCACATCGGAAACAGATGGGAGTGGATTTTCTTGATCGATTTCTCCTTTTGAATCGATTTCCCCTTCCGTCTAGTCTTTGTGCCACTGCTGCGAGGAGCTTCTGGGTGGGTTCCAGGGCGGCAGCAAAGGCACTGGCCATGCCTTGGTGTTGTTGCATTTGGGTGGCCCTGGAAGATACCTCGAGCATTTCTGAAACGTCAGCTGTCTTTGGTAACGTGGAGAACAGCGACTTCATTTTTGGATTTGCGTTTTCAAATGCCAGCAACTTAAACATGGATTCCCTCTGTTCTGTTCCCAGCTCCAATTGAGCCGTGATAGACTGCCAGAGTCTATCAACAAAGTGTTGAAATGGCTCATTCATCCCTTGTTTAACAGCAGTAAACGAAGGGACTGGAGTGGGCTTTGGGACCACGATGAAGGCTTGGCGGGCTAAGTACGCGGCAAAGGCTTGGCGGGCTAAGTACGCGGCAATGTGGTGCAGCACAGTCGGGAACTGCAGCTGGACTTGGATGTCTGCATATCGTCCCGAGCTCGTGAGCATCTTGGCGGCTACCCCTGACAGGGGGTCACCGGGTACTCAAGGGCGGTTTGCCTCTGCCTGGGCCAGGCGTTCCCATTCTTTGACCCAGACAATCTGCTGGGATGGGGTAAGCAGGTACCTGGCCAGGTTGCGGCAGTCGTGGGGACAATTGGTGTCTGCGGTGAATAGCCAGTCCAGAACAGCTTGACCACTTTCTGATTTTAATCCTCCGTCTCTTAGGGTCTTCTTAGCTTGCTGCAAGGTTTTCCAGCTGTGCTGCTCAAATAGAGGTGGCCCATTGTTATCATGTAGAACAGGGCAAGCAACAGTGCTGGCCTCCCAATCCCCTTCGAGGATGGCATCACAGATGACTCCAGACCATCTTCCGGGTCGGGGTTTACCAGTACGTTTGATGCCTTGATTGTTCCGTCTTGATAGCAGTGGTGTTGGAATGTCTTCCTCGTCATCATCTGGGAGGGTGGGTGGGTCTCGATAGTTACGGAAGGATGAGCGTTGTTCCATGTCCGTCATTCTTTTTTCTAGAGACTTCATTGCCTGATTCATTTGTTCTAGTAGGGCTTTTACTGTATACTCCGGGCCGACGGGTGTAGCTGATGGGGTGGCTGCTTCTTTCCCATGCTCTTTTTCTGAGCTGGGAGGTGGCAGTAAGGGTGATTTCAAGTAGCAGCTGGAGCTGCCCACCTTGGGGGCATGGGCTGTCGGCATCTTCGCATTACTTTCGGTGTTCGGAGCAGGTACTTCCTTTTCTTCCTCCAGCCCGATATCTGAGAGG
The DNA here is from genome assembly GCF_003957555.1 of Calypte anna. Taxonomy (NCBI): domain Eukaryota; kingdom Metazoa; phylum Chordata; class Aves; order Apodiformes; family Trochilidae; genus Calypte; species Calypte anna. The sequence continues at coordinate 22,366,210 of NC_044276.1, forward strand.
AATTCGGCTATGGAACGGTGCGCCTTCCCTCTCATGCCCTTGATGGCAAGGCTGTTGTCCCTTAATCCTAGGAACGCCCTTTGGGCTTTTTCGTCCTCAAGAGGTAGCGGAGGTGCTGTTGGGACTACGCCGGATGCTGCTTCAGGTGGTGGTGTTCTAATATCAATGCTGGCGGATGGCGGGAGTGCTGCAATCGCAGTGATGGCAGCCTTCGCCTCAGCTTTTATTTCTTTTAAAGCATTGTTCACCACTTCCCAGGTAGCGCCTACTCCGGTTATGTTTTTGTGAACTTCTTGATCATGGAGGTTATTCAGTAGGTCACTAACCTCTCTCCAGAGTTCCCACGCAGCCACAGAGGACGGGGAGGAGGAGAGTCCTTGCTCAACAAGGGTACTTGATGAAAGTCCCATCTTTTTTTCTTTTTCTTGGTTCATCAGTAGTATTGAGAGAAGGGTAATGGATCTTCTTACCCAAATCCTCAGGTTTTCCGCTAATGGCAGTTCACGCTGGACTGGATCCCTTTTTCAGGATTCGTCTGAACATGGGCTAGACCAAGATCTATGCCTGCATTCTCAACCAGATGTAGCGAGACGAACCTTTCTTAGGGATTGGCACTTCAAGGTCTAACCAGGTGTTGTAATAGAGACTTGCGAGCGGTGCTCTAAGTCTATAGCTCACAGAGTGGAACTCACCTAGACCAGTCCTCTGGCTCAAACAGCTACTGGCCTCTCTGTTACCTAGCCCAAGAGTGAGCTGCTCTGTGGGTGTGAGCCTCCCCTTTTATTGGCCGCCTGGTCCTGCTCATGCTCAGTAGGGGGCCTGCCTTAACCAGGCAGAGGTGGACTTGATACAAGCTCACACCCACTCCTTGGAAATTACAGGCACCTGGTTGCCTTGTTACTCTACACAGTATCTCACTCCCTTGCCAGGGGCTGGGGCTCAGGGCTGGCACCTTTGGGGAATGGGCTCAGGGATGGGCCCTTTGCAGTCCTGACACACAGCCAGGCTTCCTTAGCACCAGAGCCACCTTCACCTTCCTTTTCCCCACCTTCCATCACTGCCTCCTGCCTCCTGCTCCCCCCACACCCTGCAGGGGATGCTGCTTTCTCAGGGCTGTCCCTCAGGGGGACCCAGGCACACACACGGCAAGAAACTTTGGAAACTTGTGACTTGGACTCTGCCTTGGACTTTCTTGTGGAGAAAGAAGCTTCTGCAGCTTCCTCTCCTTGCCTCTTGAGCAAATGTCATGGGCTCAGCATCAACCCCCCAGAGGGCTCCTGACAGCTGTGAGCTGGGCTCCTGGGATGGAGGGAGCTACTGGCAAGTGGGCAGTGCTGCAGAGAGACAGCTCTGGGCAGGAGCAGCTCCTCTGCAGAGCGCAGCAGGGCTGAGGGCACTGCCAGGGTAGCTGGGGGAGATGAGCAAGGCAGAGAGAGCTTCAAGGGGGTGAAGATGGAGGGGATGAGTGCCAGATGAGTGGAGGAGAACCTTCCCAGCTTCTGACATGGTGAGTGTCCGGTGCAGGGCAGTGAAGCTGGTGCAGTTCCTGGAGGCATCTCCTAAAGCTGCAGAGCAAGAGCTGCTGGGAGCTGTAAGGGGGGAAGGGGCGGGAGGTGGAAGGGGAATTGTGAAGAGGAGTGAGGGGGTGTGTGCAGGCAGGGGTGCCCAGGGCTGTCCTTCAGAGCAGGGTCCTGCAGCCCAGGGGCTGTGTGCTGGGGCAGGGACTCTGCTGCCTGCCTGCCTGCCTGCCTGCCTGCCTGCCTGCCAGGGGCAGCTCTCAGCCTGCCCGGGGAGCTCCCTGTGGCTGGCAGGAGCCAGGGAGCACAGGGCAGGCTCCCGGTGCTGGTGAGAGAGGGATGAATTTCTCAGGGCTGCTCACAGCTCCAGCTGATGCCCAGAAGATTTCTGAGGGGCCTTTTCAGGAGTCCCTTCAGGGCAGGGCTTTCCTGCTCCTGGCTGGGCTCTCCTCAGGCTCTGCTTCCACTTGTCTCTGCAGGGCATGGAAAGCCCTTTCTGCACTCTGCAGAAGGCACAGAGACCCCAGTTCTCCTCATCCCTTGTCTGAGCTGCTCCTGAGCCCCTGCACACCCAGAGATGCCCCTGGACAGGTCCCGCTTTTGTCAGGAGGGGTCTGCAGGGCAGAGGTGAGCACTCAGTGGGTGGGATGGGGACTGTGAGCACTGACAGGGAGGAGAGCTGGGGACAGAGAAAGAGCTGCAGGCAGCAGAGATGGGCAGGGATGGAGAGGGAGCTGCTGCCTGGAAGATGATGGCAGGGGGGATTCCTGCACATCCCAGCCATCCCCTGCAGAGCTGCTGCCCTCCCTTGAGCTAAACCCTGCTCTCTGTCACACAGCACAGTCCCCCAGCCCTTCAGATCATGGGCACTGAATTCTGAGGATCCTTCCAGCAGCTCCCCCCCCTGACCACTAGAGGGGAGAAATGATGGAGTCTCTTCCTGTGTCTCCCTGTCCCGTCTCTCTCGGCAGCAGAACTTTGGCAGGTTCCCCTCTTGCCCCTGCTGCTGCTGCCCTTGTTCTTCCCCTTCTTTTTGCTGGGCTGGGGATGAGGATTTGGGTGCAGCTCAGACACTGATGCTGCAGGTCCTGTCCTGCTGCTGTGTCCATGGTAGAAAAGCATCCAAGTCATCTGAGATCTGGGGCTGTGGCGACTGCAGGGCGTGGGGCTGGGGGTCAGCCCACCCTCCCATCAGGATACCCCATCTTTAGGGTCTTTGCCTCTTTGTGCAGCTGAGAGCAGGACTGATGGACAGAGCGGCTGTCCTCACTCTGCACTAAGGGACAGTCCCTTTGCCTCTCAGCACCCTCAAGGTTTTACTTGAAGAGCAGCAGAAATGCCAGGGGCTTGTATTTACATTATTCTCATGTGTGATGTAGAAACTGGACCAGAGCAAACCACCCAAAATCCCCTCAGCTTAGGATGGTGCACTGGGGGTGACAATGCTGAAAGGCTCTTGGATTCCAAGATGTCAAGGATATCAAGAATGGATTTAATCTGAGATTCCCCTGTGTTCTATTGTAGCAATTGTTGTAAGGCAGGACTGAGTAATGTAGAGCCCAGAGTACAGCAACTGGTCCCAGGGAGCAACAGCTTGTGAATGAACAACTATAGCTTGTGAACTCCTGCAAAAGGAGTTAGATATTTGGGGATTTCTCTGAGTAGCTAAGTGGATTCACTCAGAAAAGTCTGACCTGACTTACTTATCCTTTTTCCTTCTCTGAAATCACAGCATGCCAAGAAACAGCAGATGTCCAACAGCAGCTCCATCAGGCAGTTCCTCCTCCTGGCGTTTGCAGACAGGCGGGAGCTGCAGCTCTTGCACTTCTGACTCTTCCTGGGCATCTACCTGGCTGTCCTCCTGGGCAACGGCCTCATCATCACCACCATCGCCTGTGACCACCACCTCCACACCCCCATGTACTTCTTCCTCCTCAACCTCTCCCTCCTCGCCCTGGGATCCATCTCCACCACTCTGCCCAAAGCCATGGCCAGTTCCCTCTGGGACAACACAGACATCTCCTACGAGGGATGTGCTGCACAGATCTCCTTCTTTGTCTTCTTCATCACAGCAGAGTTTTCTCTCCTGACCATCATGTCTCACGACCGCTATGTGGCCATCTGCAAACCCCTGCACTATGGGACCCTCCTGGGCAGCAGAGCTTGTGTCCACATGGCAGCAGCTGCCTGGGGCACTGGGTTTCTCACTCCTCTGCTGCACACAGCCAATACATTTTCCTTGCCCCTCTGCCAGGGCAATGCCCTGGACCAGTTCTTCTGTGAAATCCCCCAGATCCTCAAGCTCTCCTGCTCACACTCCTACCTCAGGGAAATTTGGTTTTCAGTAGTCAGTGCTTGTTTACCTATTTGGCTGTTTTGTTTTCATTGTGTTGTCATATGTGGAGATCTTCAGGGCTGTGCTGAGGATCCCCTCTGAGCAGGGACAACATAAAGCCTTCTCCACGGGCCTCCCTCACCTGGCTGTGGTCTCCCTGTCTGTCAGCACTGGCATCTTTGCCTACCTGAAGCCCCCCTCCATCTCCTCCCCATCCCTGGACTTGGTGGTGTAATTTCTGCACTCGGTGGTTCCTCCAGCAGTGAACCCCCTCATCTACAGGATGAGGAACCAGGAGCTCAAAAATGCCCTGAGGAAAGTGATATCTTGATGATTTTTCAAAAGGGTCAAAATGATTGACTTCATCTGCATGTCTCTCCTAATGTTACTCACTAGAAGCCCAACCAGTCTTCAGGAAAGTTTTACTAAATTTTGTTGTAGATACTGGTTATTTGGATTGGCATTTTTCTCTGCTTTCCTTTTCAAATTATTGCCTAAACAGTAATGTCATTCCTTGTGCCCTTTCTCATCCTTGATGTCTCCATGTATTATTTAACCGGGAGGTTTTCACAGAGGAAACGTGTTCTCTGTGTGTTTCAACAGAATAAAGAATCTTCCAGTGATTTTTTGCCCGAGGCCCTTCTGAGGCAGTACAGCCTCAGACTGTCAGCACCGAACAATTGCTGATAATTTCAACATAAGCTTTGGGCTGTGTGCAAGGACAGTGCTGCTTAAAGCATATTTTGTAACCACAAGGAACAGCACGTTAGAACACTCGAAGGTTAAGGAGTAAGCAAGACGATTAGATTAAGGGACTCGGCACGATAACAACATCCACGAAGAAGCTCGAATGTGTGAAAGATAAGCTTTGTTAGTTAATTGTTGCTAAATGCTTTGTAGCCAATCAAGTTAAAACGTGTGTAACGAGATGTAGAAATCACCAATCAGCAATATGTATACGTGGCACTAGCTCTTAGATTAGTGTATAAATATTGCCTTCTGATTCAATAAAGTTGGACATTTGTTTGCATCAAACTGAGTCTCCGTCTCGCATCTGTTTGCATCAAACACCCACTGCGACAAATGGTGACCCCGACGTGATCGGTCTAAAGACTGTAAATAAAAATTTAAAAAATTGCTAAAGATTATTAAAGAAAAAAGAAGATTGAAGATTATCCGGTCGCAGGTCTCCAAGAACTCGAGAGTGAAGAAAAAGGCTGAAAGGAAGCCGGTAATTGTGGTGCGCACCTTCATCACCTCCTCGCGATTGGCAGGTGAGCTTGGAGAAACTTTTTGTTATGGGTTCAAATATTTTAAAAGAAGAACGAGACGTTTATTATACTTTAAAGACTTTACTTAATAAGGATAAAAAAGTTATACCTGGCCATGATCTAAAACTGCTTTTAAAATGGACTCGTGAGCATTTTTCTGACATCAATTCAGTCTCTATTTATGACCCTACATTTTGGGACGAGGTCGGAGTTAAATTATGGGATGCCACTACACGGGGCAATAATGAAACCGCCAAACCCTTAGCACCTTGGCGAACACTTTTTGAAACTTTAAAAGGAAAAGAGTCTACTACTTCATCTGCTCCCCCTTCTGCCCCCCTGCTGCCAACCACTGCTGCTATGGTGAATGTGGATTTGGACCCAGAACCCTTTGACCCTGGGGGCTGGATGAAAACTAAAATGGGACTGAGAAGCAAAACCAAAAGCAACCGAAAACACCACCAGAATCATCGGAGTTCACAGAGGGAGAGAAGCCGGAGAACACAGGCGAGGAATCTTGGAATGCAGACTCCCTCCCTCGTGCCTGCCTACCGCGGCTCCCGACTGCTCTGCCACCTTTCCACCTCCGAAGCCTGATTTATCTTCTTGACCACAGTTGCCATCAATTAATCCTCTGCTTCACCTGTCAACACCATCAGTGCCTGCTATAGAGCAACAATCAAGGAAGGAACTGGGACTCGGAGACAAGCAACGAAGGGAACTGCTGAAGAAGCTGACAGAACTGGAGACCAAGGATGAGTATACCCCTGAAAAAACTCTAGTTTTTGCTCCAGGGAACATCCCGAACAAGGGAGCACTAATCCATTTTTACCCCCTGATCCGTTCCCTATTCCTGCTCCTATTTCCCTTAACCCTTTAACACCCACTGCTCTACCTCTTCCAGATCCAGCATGGGGAGGGGAGGGTAGTGGGGGAGGTGGTAATGTGTATCCAGTAACTAGATGGAAGGGAATTATTCAAAATGCTATAGTTGAAGGAGAAATGGTTCCCAATATGAGTCCGATGGTTTTCCAGTGATTGTGGGACCCGGAGGAGGAGGTCAATGGGTTGCATTAGATTGGAAAATGGTAAAAGAAGCCAAAGTTGTCATTGCGCAGTACGGTTTGAAATCGGCTTGAGTCATCTCCTTTGCAGTATCTTTTTACTGCTCAATTGTTGATGCCATACGACACAAAAATGCTCATTAATACTCTGTTAATTCCTTCTCAATAATTGCAATATAGTTCTCAATATTGATGCATATTGTGGTGCATGGTACACTGGTGTTTCATACAGAGATAAAAAACTTGGTTGGTAATTATACTTGCAGTTTTGGTTTAGGAAATTGTACCATTTCATTTTGTTTCAGGGTAACTTTACCAGATTTTAGTAGCAATATCATTTCATTTTTTAATCTTCTAGTGGTGGTTGTTAGTTTTTCTTATATATTGGTGAGAAGTAAGACAAAAAACACAGTTATGAGAATGAGTACTCCTTTTTGGAGGCTGGAAGTTGCTGTGGAGAGCAAGAGCTGCTCCTGGTACGGAGAGCACTCCCACTCCTGCCTCCGCAGCCGCTTCTCGCCCCCCCCCGCACACACTGCTGCTGCTCAGAAAACGAGCCCACCATACCTCTAAAAATGTATCTAAATTCACCAACAAACTTTTATTGCTTTCCCCGGGTTTGGTTTTTTTTTATAGACCATGGCCTGAAAGTTGCTGAGGAGAATGAGAACTGCTCCTCGTACAGAGAACACAGAGTAAAAAAAAAAAAAAAAAAAGAAAAAAAAAAGAAAAAGAAAAAAAAAAAAAAAAAAGAAAGAAAAAAAAAAAAAGAAGAAAAAAAAAAAAAAGAGTGTGTATGCCTTTGCTATTTAAAGGCTTGGAATTTTGTCTGTAAATAATTTTATTTGGCTTTTTAGGTTTTAATTTGGCAACCATGGAGGAAACTAGGACTCCACCGTGCTGTGATCCGGGAGGGGTCTGGGGACACTTTTGGGGCCCCCCGACCAATTTTTGTCGGATAAGCCTCCTCTACCCCCTTGGTTCTATGCGCCAGTGGACATCTGAACTTCCTCATACTAAAAAGTTGTTAAAGTCCTTCCACTGCAGTGTGAAATGTCCTTTTAGTATTGTGTTGTACTGATAACATGTTTTGTTAATGTTGTAATTCATGTGATCGTTTATATGTCGACTTAGGGATCCCTCGTCTATATGTTGGTTGTTGATTGTGCTATTCTGTTGTACTGTTCTTTTTATTGTTAGCTTTTAGGTCATACTTGTGAAGATTTTAATGGAATGTGTTGTATGAATCTTTCTGATCACTCTCAATCTATACATGCTGCAATACAATCACTTAAAGAAGGGGTTGCACATTTGCAATCACATTTGCTTTCTTGCTTTTGCTAACATTGCTACCTTGTATCTTCCAATGTTTTCAACGGATGCTCAATCCTGTCATGAAAAGAGTTTATCTTGTTCAGTCAGAAGGGGGAATTGAGGCAGTACAGCCTCAGACTGTCAGCACCGAACAATTGCTGATAATTTCAACATAAGCTTTGGGCTGTGTGCAAGGACAGTGCTGCTTAAAGCATATTTTGTAACCACAAGGAACAGCACGTTAGAACACTCAAAGGTTAAGGAGTAAGCAAGACGATTAGATTAAGGGACTCGGCACGATAACAACATCCACGAAGAAGCTCGAATGTGTGAAAGATAAGCTTTGTTAGTTAATTGTTGCTAAATGCTTTGTAGCCAATCAAGTTAAAACGTGTGTAACGAGATGTAGAAATCACCAATCAGCAATATGTATACGTGGCACTAGCTCTTAGATTAGTGTATAAATATTGCCTTCTGATTCAATAAAGTTGGACATTTGTTTGCATCAAACTGAGTCTCCGTCTCGCATCTGTTTGCATCAAACACCCACTGCGACACCCTTCCTTTGAGAGCCTCTCTGGAGCTGCAGGGCAGTGCCTGTGTGCAGAGGTGAAAGGGAAAGAGTCCTGGCACCAGGGCACTGCCCGGGAGCACCAGCGCTTGATCTTTTCCAAGCCTTTTTCCCTTTCCAGCTCCACAGTTTCCTTCTTGGGTAAGGCCTGAGTGCTCTGGCAGCTTGGTCACAGCCCTGCGGTGTGACAGTCCTGTGCCCGCAGACAGGGACAGGGCACAGGCACTGCTGGGAAAGAGCTGGCCTCCAGAACAGCCCTTCCATCATCACAGGGGATCTCCTCAGCTCAGCTCTTCTTCCACACTTGCTCTCAAGAAGCTGCCCAAGGAGGCGACTCTGCAGAGATTGTTGCTGTGCTGCTGCTTTCTCTGTGGGCTCCCTGTGATGCCATCATGGTCCCAGGGGGTGTTTGGGGACTCAGGGCTGGTTCCTTTGTCACTTCTTTGGTGTCCAGAGCCCTCAGGGATGGTGAATGTTGTGCAATAAACACATCCCATGGCACTGGAATCTGGCAGGGCCCCTCTTAGCACCCTCCATGGGCACCCAAGAGCTTGTGTGGGAGGTGGTCAGTGGCAGTAAGCACCATCAGCTGGGTCTGCCTCCCAGCCTGACCAGCACAGCCCATGAACAGAGTCAGCCCTGGGCACCCCAGCCCTGTGCTCTGCAGAGCAGCACCCCCAGCTCAGGGTGGGGGGCAGCCTAGGGACAGAGTGCAGGGATGGGTGGCCAGGCCAGCCCAGAGGTGCTCAGCAGGGAGAAGGCTCTGTGGGAGCACAAACACCACCAGCTCTTCCCAGGGGTGCCATGAAGGTCAGTGGCACAGACCGTGTCCTCAGGTAACTTCACCTGGACACTAACGTCCCCTGGGAAGCCACCTGAATGCAGCACTGGGATCTGCTTCCTTCAGCCAAGGTCCACCAGCCTGTCCCAGCTGCTGGCCACCATCTCTGCCCACTGTGGCCTCAGTGCTATTTTATGAACCTTTGGCACCTTTGAGTGTTTCCTGCTGGTGGCCACATCTTGTCTTCAGTGCTGGACTTGCTGCCACCTTCCCTGTAAGATTCAAGGACTGGGAGGTATGTCCTGAGAAGGCAACTATTCCTTGGATAGGGGCATTTCTGTCAGACATGAAGGACAGGAAGGGGGATGGGGAGAATTACCTGCTGGTCAGCATCACCTCTGTCCCTGGGATGCTGATGGGGCCAATGCCCCTGCAGGGCACTCCAGGCAGATGAAGTATGAGAAAGGGATTGCTGAACCAGAGTGGGCAGGGGAAAGAAGGGCATGGGGTGTACCTACCATGCAGCAACATGCAGCAACATGACATGGTCTATCATTGTCCCTTAATACCCAGACTGGTAATGTCTGGGTTGAAGACCTGGAAAATAGCGTTGGTGGGAAGTTCACGAGATGATAAGGGTCACATGAAATCAGTGATTCAATGTTCTCCTGGCAGACAGTGATGGTGCCTCACTGTCAGGCCCTTGATCAAATGATAGTCTCTCTCTTTATAATGCCCTGTGGGGTTGTACAAAAGGAACTTTCAGCCCCTTTGTGGATGAAGCCATGCTGGGTGAGCCCTTGAGAAACCTCACCTGGTTCATCCTGCCTTGAGCAGGGCACTCGGACATGATGATGCTCAGGGGTCTCTTCTGGACCGGAATATTCTGTGACTAAATGAATCTTTCACTCCAAGAGCTCTTTGAAGACAGAAGATGGGAGGGGAAGAAGAGAAGAGAGAGAGGCAAAGTAGAGCCCAAAAAATACCTCCACTCCTCTGAGCTATGTTTCTGCATTTGAACTATTGGTAGGAACATTACTTTGGTGAGCTCTGAGACCAAACCTACCAACATGTTGACCAGCAACTGTTAAACCCATACAGGGAATAATTATAACTACTTTGTTTTAAGATGCTCTGATCAGACCTGTCATTCTATCAGCCCTTTGTGCTGATAGTTGGGCCCAAATTAAGACTGTTGTGGTTGAACTCCAGCCAGACACTGAGCACCATGCAGCTCATTAACATCCCTGTGTCATTCAGGTGGGGAAAACAATATGAAAACAAAGAAACAAGCAAAAAACAATAGATTGAGAAATGAAAAGTTTTATGGCTGAAGTAAAATAGAGTTAAATATTAATACTAATACTGGTTCTAACACCAACACCATTACTAACAAAAAAAATCTTCAGTTTGAGGCTACCAAAACCTTTCTCATCAGATTATCCCCTCTAGAAACATAACCTCTCTAGAGGAGTTTGTGCCCAACAGATGATTGCAGAGTGTATTTTATTGTATAGGAAATTTTCCCTTCACTTTTCTCTGCTTGCAAAGCGGGAAACTCCTGCTGTGCCTGAGTGCAGCAGTTCTCTAAGGGAGATGGGTTGGGAGCTGGTGCAAAGGAGCTGTAACATCCAGCTGCAGCCTTGAGGGGAGAATTCTGATGGGAGGAAAAGACACTCAAGTCCTAGCAGGGATGGGGACAATTTGCCACCACCACTTGTCACCACCACTTGTCACCTCTGGCTGGCAGCTGGCACTCGTTCAGCACCTCCACATGGCACTGTGCTGCCTCTCCCCCACCCATGTGATGCCCCCCGAGCACTGCCTGGTGGGACAGCCTGGCCTTTTCTTGGCCTCAGCTGGAGACTCTTTTCACTTGGATTCCCTGGCCCCCACCTCCGCCTTTCCCCTCTTCACTTGCAGAGCCCCCAGGCAAACCCAGCGTGGCGGGGCCAGGGCCGGTGGGAGGCACAGAGGGCACGGCTGGCACCCGTGAGGCAGTGGGAGTGGGTGTCCCCCCCTTTTTATGTTGAGTTTTCTTCTGAAGCCAGGACATTCTGTCCGTGCTGGGTGATGCCAAGAACGACCATTCCCTTTCTTAGGGGGAAATGCAAAGTGCAGCCTGCAGGGCATTATTGATGGCAGTGCAGAAAGCAGCTGCCGTAGGAAAGAGAGGCTGCTGCGGGCTTTTGGAAAGGGACACTTGTCATGCATTGCTCCTCCTGCCCCTAAGGGAAGGTGTCCTGCAGGCAGGGCAGGAACGGGCTCACTGCCACTGTCCCCATCCCCTCATTGTGTGACAGGACAATCACTGCCAGCGCTCGGGGCTCCCCGCAGAGACCCCGATGATGCTGGTGCCATGGGGGGTGGGTGGGTGGGGATGAAGTGGCAGCGTGGGGACAGGAGTGAGCTGAATGAGCAGCAGCTGCTGGATGGAGGGTAGAAGTGGTGGCACTGACAAGATGGTGGTGACAAGGTGATGGTGAGAAGGCGGTGGAGGCAAATTATCCCAGAGCCTTCCCAGGGAGCCAATGAGAGCACTGTTGTATTTGGGGTGGTGAGGAACAATGTTCTCCAGAGAGCGATGGACCTCCAAGCCTTTTCTTCACTGTCCTTTTCTTCACTTTCAGAGACACTCTGCACCAATACCAATTGAATATAGAATTCTAAACTGAAAATTAGAAAAACAGAACTTTTCAATAATTTTTTTTAGATGCTCTTTGTAATCTTCCTCCACATTGGAACCTCTCCAATTAGCTCTGCAAGTCTTGAACACTAAAAACACCTCAGGGTGAGACATGGCTGCTCAGTGCTGTAATGGGCCCCATGGTGCCAGAATGACTGGGTCCATGATCCTCAGGTACTGAGAGGAGACTGAAAAAAAAAAACCAAACTTCTATAGAAGTTAAAGCCAAAACAAAAACCCAAATTACCTTGAAGTATTGATTGGTCCCATTGGGTCCCATTACTGACAAAGCCTCCCCAGAGACTTGTTAGAGAAGGTCACTGGAGGTCATGGTTTCAAAGAGGAAAAGGTTCTGTAAAGGTGGCTCTGAAGCCAGAGGTATTTATTTATTTATTTATTTATTTATTTTATGGATCGGACAGGCCAAACTCTGAAACCCAGGCAATGGGAAATCAGAGCCCATCCCTCACTTGTAGGTAAGGACATTTCCTGGGGGCAGTGGGGTGTGAAGATGAGCAATAAAAACTGTAGGAAAAATGCAAACACCTTCCAACTACCCCAAGAAAGGGCAAGGACCAAACCAAGTGCAGAGCCTCAACATAAACTTCTGCCTGGTGGTGGTGATACAGTGACCATTTCTAAAGTCACCTTTCCAGACATAGACTGTCCAGACAAAGGCCATTCCCATTCCTCTCCAATTGTCCCCTTCTCTTACTCTTTGTTCATTCAGATGCCTCTCCCCTGCGTGCTGCTTTGAGCAGCAGGTTGTTCAAAGCTCGCCTGTCTTTCAGCAGCCTGATTGTCTCTTTAGCCACCTCTGTCATGATGATCACATCTCTCTTTTCCCATCTATCTCTCTAAACCCTTTCTCATCAGATTCTTCTTCACTTTCTCTGTTGGACTTTTCTTGGCTGGCACAAAGGAAAACTCCTGCTGTGCCCGTGTGTAGTCAGTTCTCTAAGGAGAGCAGGTGGGAGGTGGTGCAGTGGAGCTGTAACCTCCAGCTGCAGAGAGTAGAGGAGAAGTCTGATGCAAGGACCAGGGATGGAAGTCCCAGGTGGGACAGGAAAGAAATGGTGGGTCTGGGGAGGTGAGAAGTAAAGTTGCCCACACAGTGTCAGACCTCAGGGAACTTTTATCACCTCTTCTCTAAACTGAAAATTATGAGATGATCTGTTAAACTATATTTAAAAAAAAAAAAACCAAAAACCCCAAAACCCCAAAAGTACCACAAACCGTTTTCCTTAATCACCGTATGAAATGTTCCTCATTAACTACAGTGGGAAAACCTCTCCAATTAGCTGTACAAGTCTTGAAGATGTGAAGAATATCCCTTGGAGAGCCATGGCCCTTTAGTGCTCTCTGTATTTCAAAGAGCCCCAGGGTGTGTTTGGTGCTGAGTCCATGATCCTCAGGTGCTGAGAGATGAATGAACAAACTGCTCCAGAAGTCAGAACGGGACCTGAAAGTACCTTGAAACATTGATTATCCCCACTGAGGGCCATTGCTGCCAGAGCCTCCCCATGGCCTTGTTAGAGCAGATCACTGGAGACCATGATTGCTGGGAGGCAAAGGCTCTGTAAAGGTGGCTCTGAAGCCAAGGATTTTTCATTAATTATTTATTAATGAAGCAGTGAGGACAAACTCTGAAACCCAGGCAATGGGAAGGCAGAGCCCATCCCTCACTTGTGAGTCAGGACTCTTCCTGGGGACAGTGGAGTATGAAAATGAGTAATAAATAAAATTCTGAAACATCCTGACCTCCCCAGGAAGGGGAAAAGAAGTCCAGAGCCCCAAGACAAAATTCATCCTGGTAGACCTTGGTGGTTGAGGCAGCTGCCATGTCTGAGGTGACAAAGCCCTTGGTCCTGTTGGGCCTTTCAGCCTTCCTTTGGCCACCTCTCCTGCAGGCTGCCCTACGCTGTACATGCCTGCAGCTCCTTCTTTAAACTGCTTAAAAAAGGCTTTAAACTGAAGGATGAGGAGGGAGGAACCTAGGATGTCACTGATCACCCCACCATCACCACTACCACTGATCTGGGATTAAACCAGGCCTGATAACCCCAGGAGTCCAGCTTGGATTTTTCCAGGGCTGCCCTGAAGCCTTGGTGGTTATGTGAGAGTTATTGGGGGAAAAGAGGAAGGAATGTGGAATCAATTTTCTGTATATTTGTATATATTTACTATTATTTTCCTTTATACTTATTGTTTCATCAAAGTTTAGTTTCCAACCCATAAGTCTCTCTCCCTCATTCTCTTTCCTTTCTTTATCAGGGTGGGGAGGGGGATTAACAGAGAGCTTCTGTTGTATGGTTAATTGCCTGCCCAGTGTTAAACTCTGACAGATTTATTGGAGCCCAACATGAGGCCTAAGCTAATTAGCTCAAGCCCGGTTCAAATTTCAACTCATTTACATGAAAAGTTTGAACTTTGACTTCAGTGGGAGGATACCCAGGTGACTCCGCTGAGTGGGAATCAAACGATTTTCTTTGGAAATTTCACAGGGTTGGAAATTAAACCAATCATGCTGTACCTTTGGTACTCAGGGTATGTGATCTGTGGCTTTTTATCTGGGATTAGTGTTGCTCTGTGTCACGGTTTAACACTGGCCCGGCAATTAAACCGAATAACAGACGCTCTCTATTAATCTCTCTCTCCTTGATAAAGAAAGGAGAGAGAATAAGGGAGAGAGACTTATGGGTTGGAAACTAAACTACACAACTTTAATGAACAGTAATGATAAATGGGAAAAAATACTAAATATATACAAATATACAGGAAAATGGAAACCACATTCCTCCCTCCTTTCCCCCAATAACTCTCACGTCACCACCGAGGCTGCAAGGCAGCCCTGGGAAAGTCCAGGCTGGACTCCTGGAGTCGGCAGCAGTCGGGAACCGGAGGCAGGAACACACAGATATGGGCTGGCACGGATCAGGACCACAGGCAGAAGAACGGACGGGATCCTTCCAGGATGCCGGGTGAAGGAAGGGAGGAAGGGAAATCAGGAAATCCAGAAGTCTGGAAATCTGGAAATCCGGAAAAGATCTGGCTCGGCCCTTGTGATGCCTCAAATTTATACTGAGTGTGACGTATATGGGATGGAATACTCTGTTTGGTCAATTCTGGCATCTATCTTGTCTGTTCCTCCCCAAAGGAGGGCTCAGGTGGGACCTCTTTATCCTCCTGGATGGTAAAATGTTTTCCTCAGAGCTGAGCAGTGTCCTTGGCTCTGCACACCAGTCTCTAGCAGTAACTATAAACATCAAGTGTTATCAATCCTAGAAGCACTCACTGTCTGAGAAACTTGCTGTTAATTTCAGCAAGTGCAACTACTTACAAGAGACTTAGCTAAAAGTAAAAGTACAAAACAGAAAATCACCTTTATCCTGGCCCAAACCAGGACATTCCACCCCTTATTCCATAGCATTTGCGTCATGCTCCAATCATTACTATCTATTATCCTTAAACGTATTATACAAAAATTATTACTATCTCTCAGTGCTAAAATTCACTAAGTAATTCAGTCTACAATTGCAGATGTTCATCTATTGTAGCAGATTCTCAAAAGAAGGACTAGTCTTCACAGTTCATGTCCATGGTCCACAACTTGCAGGTTGCAGATGGTAATTTCAAGGAAGTTACTGGATGCCAGCCGATGAACCTAGTTCTGGTTTCATCACCACAAAATCATCCTGAAAAACACTCATAGAACACTGTTAGTTTATGCAACAGTTCACATAACAGTAGTTAAGATGGGATACAAGTTCACGACTCCCGAAGAGTCTATGCATTACTGATTAAATTAAACAAGCAGAAATTAGGAATTCTCGCCTAGTGTTAGATTTCCTTGTGGTACACATTGTACTTCTCCATCTTTCATCATCACCCACCAAGTGTGTCCAGGCCCTTGAGCGAAAGCAACCCCACGAATGGGTTTGCCTTTGCCCGAGGCAGGATAAACCCAAACTGTTTTCCCTAGCAGATTCTTTTCATGCACCACAGGTACTTTGTCCCCATCTACTGTGTGTAGAAGATCTGACTGAGCAGGACCAGCTCGATTGATGGAACCCCTGGTATTAACTAACCAGGTAGATTTTGCCAAGTGCTTGTCCCAGTTTTTGAAAGTTCCACCACCCATTGCCTTTAAGGTAGTTTTTAACAGTCCATTGTACCTTTCAGTTTTACCTGAGGCTGGTGCATGATAGGGGATATGGTATATCCACTCAATACCATGTTCTTTGGCCCAGTTATTTATGAGACTATTTTTGAAATGGGTTCCATTATCTGACTCAATTCTCTCTGGTGTACCATGTCTCCACAAGACTTGTTTCTCTAGGCCCAGAATGGTGTTCCGGGCTGTGGCATGAGGCACAGGATATGTTTCCAGCCATCCTGTACTTGCCTCCACCATTGTAAGCACATAGCGCTTACCCTGGCGGGTTTGAGGCAATGTGATGTAGTCGACTTGCCAGGCCTCCCCATACCTATATTTTGACCATCTCCCTTCATACCACAGAGGTTTCAACCTTTTAGCTTGCTTAATTGCAGCACATATGTCACAGTCATGGATAACCTGCGCAATAGCGTCCAAAGATAAATCCACCCCTCGGTCACGAGCCCATCGATATGTTCCATCCCTGCCTTGATGACCTGAAGCATTGTGGGCCCACTTGGCCAAAAACAGTTCACCTTTATGGTCCCATTCCAGATCTATTTGGAACACTTGAGCAGCCTCATCTGCTCGTTGGTTGTTTCGATGTTCGTCAGTAGCTCGATATAAAGATACGTGGGCATCTACGTGACGCACTTTTACATCAAGTTTCTCTAACCTAGTAGCAATGTTTTTCCAGAGTTCAGCAGCCCAGATAGGTTTATCTCTACGTTGCCAGTTGTTTTGCTTCCACTGCTTTAACCAACCCCATAAGGCATTGCTACCATC
>NC_044276.1:22382790-22505727 GCF_003957555.1 Calypte anna
ACAACTTGAATTTAAAAAGCAGCAACTTGCCTCAGGCACTGAGTCTAACTGCTGTCTGCTGAGCTGCCCATAACAAAACCCAAGCTTTTTCAGGTAATTGCAGAGAAGTCAGGACACAGCTCTAAGGAGGGAGAGAATCACTGAATGGCTTTGGGTTGGAAGGGACCTTAAAGACCATCAAGATCAAGCCCCTGCATCTCCCACTAGACAGGTGTCACAAAGCCTCATCCAACCTGGCCTTGAACACTTCCTGAAAGGGCATCAGCAACTTCTCGTAGGCAACCTATTCAGTATCCTGCACTCTCATGAAGAAAATGTTTCCTAAATCTAACCTAAATCTAACCCCTTTCAGTTACCCCTTGTCCTGTCACTACTCTTCTCTGTGAAAAGCCCCTCCCCAGCTTTCCTGTAGCCCCTTCATGGACTGGAAGGTTCTCGAAGCCCCCCCCCAGAGCCTTCTCTTCTCCAGGCTGAACAGCCCCAACTCTCTCAGCCCATCTTGGTAGCAGAGGTGCTCCAGCCCCCTGGTCATATTTGTGGCCCTTCCCTGGACCCTCTCCCACAGGTCTGGACCTTTCCTGGGCTGGGGGCTCCAAAGCTCTACGCAGTATTCCAGGTGCAACTCCTGACTTTGCTGTGAGCTGCACAGATCCAGGGTTCCCCCCAGTGCTGGGGTCAGGCACAGTGGAGCACTGACCTCAGAGCACCCAGCAGTTCCCATCTCAGCCCAGTGGATATTGAAGCTGAGCAATCAGAACCCCCCAAGTTTCTGCAGGAAACCAGCAGGAGGGGAATGCCCGTCCCGGGGTGCAGGCAGTGGGCACCCTCCAGCTTTCTCCAGGGAAACCCTGCCCAGCCCCTGGCACAGGGCACCCCCGGCCCAGCCCTTACCTGCCCACAGGCTCCTGGAGGGCTTGCCAGAAGGGACTTCCATCCACGTCGAGTGGGCAAACATCTCCTGCTCCGAAGGCTCCAGGATTGCCTTGAAAAAACATACATTTTGCTCATTGAGTATATGATGGGGTACAAAAAGAAAAGCCCAACCAACAAAAATATTATCAGTTGAAGCTAAGTGGCCAAAACGTATTTTTGCCCCCCTTTTTTTTTCCCCTCAGGGACACCCAGGCCAGCAGCAGCTTGCAGAGAAGCTGCTGGGCTGCCAGCAAACACTGTGTGACTGTGGAGAGGTTCTGCACAGCTCTTCCCTGCTGCCTCATAACTCATCCCTGGGGCTGGAGCTGCTTTTAACCCCCATAGCCCCAAAGATTTTTTCAAAAGTCCCTCACCAGCTTTCTTGCAGGTCCCCTTCAGATACTGAAAGGCTACAATAAGGTCTCCTCAGAGCCTTCTCCTCTCCAGACTGAGTGACATCTCCAGAATGAATGACATCTCAAAGGCCTCAGTGCCAGTGCACCAAGCCTGGGAAGAAACAAGAGGAGCTGCAGAGGTTGGGATGGGCTGGGATGTGGTTGGAATCACCCAGAGGTGGTGGGATGGCTCCTCTGACTGGAGCCTGGGGATGGAGGGATATCAACCCTTTAGGAAGGACACGAGGGGGTGACACCCTCTGCATCACTGACCAGCTGGGCTCCATGGAGCTAGAAATAGATAAACAGATAAAACTAAGACACCATTCTCTCCGGCTGAGAGAAAGCAGCTTGGCCATTTGAGATGACTTAACTGAAAAAAATCAAAATTCTTGTAAAATAAGAGCAAGGACTTTCCCCATCATTTGTTTGGCCTTAGGCAGTGAAGCCTTGTGTAAGGAGATGTAAACTCTTCCATTTCACCTTTTTACAGATAGTTTTCTCACAAGCAGTTTTTGTAAAAGTCATCATGTTTACCTGGGGTAAGCACTTGTTGGCAACTGGAGCATCAGGAGAAACCTCTGCTGACAGGCTGGGCAGGTATGTTCCTCAGACTCCAGTAATGCTGTTCTAATACCTGTGTAGAATTAGAATCATCAAAATATTTTTTAAAGAAAGGAGGGAAATTTCCAAGTTCTAATCAATCGTATAAAACACGTATATGGTCAAAGTGTGAATAGGATCTTGAGTGGAGAGCATGAAGATATAAATGCTGAATAGTGTAAATAAAAATTTCTAGTTTGTACCAAATAATCACACAGTTTTGGTATTTCACTGCTGTAACATTTGAAGATGGGGTTAGGTTGTGCCTTGATCTTTTATCTAGTCTTGTTCCCACTGTACACTAGAGTGGAATTCACCAACCTCAAGGTTAGGGAACAAAACAGTGATCAGAAAAACACCCTGAGTTCTGAAAGATTAAATATTAATATATTTATATATTAAATAGTGGCAGGTTTTTATTGTTGTTTTTTTAGTCAGCAATAAGTCACCAGAGTAGTCTTATATGAGAAAAGGGCTGTGGACAAGATAGTTTGATATCTAAGACTGTCAGCACCTGCACAATTACACACTCTGCTCATACTCCTCCTTCTGTGTGCAAAGGGGATTTAACCAGACACATGAAAAGGGAAAAGAGCTTCTGCTTATTTTCCCCTTTCTGTAAGAAGCATCCTTCAGGATAGACTTCAGGATGAAACAGAACTGGAAACAAAGCAACTTTCTTATCTCCTGTTTCTGCTCTCAAAAGATCAGATGTGATTGCTTTGAACTAAAAAACATGCAAGGAACACTTTCATTCCTCGCAATAATTGATCCTACAGAAGGGAATAAAAGCTGCATCAGTCAGTAGGGCTTTGCAAAGAGCAGACAAGAACTCATCAGGTATGGGACCATCATCATCAGCAGAGGAGGAGGAGGAGTGGATAAACAGAAAAGCTTTTCCTTCTTTCCTCTGGCATATGCTTCCCTGGAGGTGGGGAAGGAAAAACATAAACGTTTAAGACTGGTACAAGGAAAAATTTTCCAAGCTCTGGATTTTTTCAAAGGAAATAAGAGATGGAATTCTGCTCACCTCACGTTAGCCTTCTAAAATACAGGTATTTATATTAAACTACTTTTTTTGGTTGCTTTGGCACTCCAATGTTTCCCCATGATTTCTCTTGTTCACTTTTTGGTCAGTTCAGTTAATTCCATACTTATGCATTAAGAGCTGGTATTGCATATTTCCCAGTTCTTGTCAGCAGAGCTCCCTTTGTATTGGGATCTTTCACCTCCAGCATGAAACTCCTTGGAATTCCTGTGCTCTTTCCAGCTCTGGGATCAGGCTCGACAGTTTGGCCCTGGTAAGGAAAGAAATGCAGACATATCTCATCTAAACCTCACGCTTTAAATGACATCTCAATTATTACTATTTAACCAGCAAAAGCCTTTCATCCCCTCCTTTTTCTTACCCAAGGCTTGCTCCAATCAAATACTTTTTCTTTTAAATACCATAGCCAGGATGTTCCAAAGGCTTGAGCAGTATTTGGAACTCAACAAACAAAGAATGGCTTACCTTCAGGTTTATTCAGGGAGAAATATCCCCTTAGCTCACCATCCACTTGGAGAAGAGACACAAATACACTTCTCCTCCAAAGCACAATTCAGAGTGAGAGACTGAACGTGCCAGCAGTTCCACAGCACAACACAGCATGACAGCAGTTCCAGAAGGTCACATCTGCTCATCTGCCACACAAACACACTCCTAGAAACCATCAGGTACACTGACACAACTTACACGCTCTGTGTTCAAACCAACAGATTGTCCCCTCCACTGCACCTACACTGCCATTTATGGCACTCTCCAGCATTCCAAAACTGGATCCAGAACCAGAGTGACCAGAGAGCAACAAATAGTCATGCAGTTGTCCCTGTTACACAAACACTCCTCATTTAACTCTTGCAGACCCACTGAAATGTCCAGAACTTACAGCCAACAAAATTACTCTGCAAACATTGGCTTTTTAACACAAAATTCACAAGATGTCTCAGAAATGGTGAACAGCTTCTGAAGGGCTTCCTTGCGTCTTGAAGTTGAGTAACACTGCAGGATTACACTGAGGCTGATCAGCTACTCCCCTCCTGGCTTCCCAAGCTGGGAACAACCCTCTGTAGGATAGTATCCAAAGAGAAACATGTTATAAACTTAAACCAATGACTTCAAAGTATTAAAAATCAAAGGTTTGTTCACATCTCAATGGTTATCCAGCTACAGATCACAGTATAAGATTTAAAATAACAAAGAAAAGACTCTTGGGTTTTTTTTAAGTATTTGACAAGAATTTCCATTTACCACAATAAGCTGGGCCAGAGAAACACATGCAGAGGAGGCACTGATCTGTTCACAAAAAAGTAATGACAGGGTTTTAACATACCTGTTTTCAAGAAATAAAACCCCATCTGAATTAGAGCAAATGCTATGAATGTGGTTTGGATAAATGCACTGTGGGAACTCCCAGGGTCCCTGGGCCAGCTACACTGACTCACACTCACAGAGAGAGACATTCATGTGCAGAAAGGAATTCAAACTGATCCGTGACAGCATCACTGATGCCAGATTCAGACTGAGTGGTTTCAGACCTACAGACAAGAAGTTTTCCAGGTGAAATATGACACACCACTCCATGACCAGAAGAGGCTGTATTCTTCACAGAACACAGAGACACGCTTGATGAATTTCTACATTCAGCTCTCCTAACAGCTTCTCAAGTGCTCAGACCCCACAACTCTGTGTTAGTGTAATGCCTCACCCCATTCTAGTTAAGAAAATGCAGTATAACTAAAATCAGGATGACAAAAAAAACCCCAAACATCCCACAATTTAGTGATTTTTATACTGGAAGGACTATTTTGAAATGCAGAGAAACACATCACATTCCACCCCAGGAGGCAAATCAACATCTAGAGCATTACCAGTCAGGTATTTCCTTGTGTTCCTTATTTGTATTTTAGCAGCAGCAGGACAGTGTTTGCAAAGCTGTAGAAAAATGCTGCCCCTTTTCCCAGGGTCAGTTCCAAGTGGTGGTATCCTGAATTTAACAACACTTACCAAAAACTTTAAAAACCAAAACACTATTACTACTAAAATCTAGTGGAATCAGCCTAAAAAAAAATCAGTACAGTCTCCCAAACCAAATACTTGTATCAGAAATACTATCACTGTGAATCCACATTTAAAGGCGTTTGTTTCCATGGTCGAACCCATCTGCTCGGTACCGAACGCACTCTAGTACCTGTAAGTAAGCACATATAACCTCGACCAGTCAGTTTCACCTCTGCCGGCCCTTCCCATTGTCCAGTGATGGAATTCTTGAATTCCACCAACATTTTGTGGGAAGGTTCCGAACCAAAGTCTGCTAAAGCTTTTTGGTGAATCAGTATCGGAGGTTCTGTACGATCTCCTGTAAGGCGTAAATAGTTCATGACATACACAGCCTTACTTAACCGGTCCTGAGGACGACTCCCTTCCTCCCCCCGTTTTTGTCTTTCAAGGAGTGTCTTTAGTACTAAATGGCAACGTTCCACTACTGCTTGACATCACGCTTGGTCCCTTTTTTTTTTTCCAAACCAATAATAACAAATATAATTGATAAACCTTGTCTAATTAAATCTCTAAGCTATCCCCATATCCTTAAATGATTTAACCATTCATTTAACCCAGTATATGCAACAGTTAATTTTTTCATGTTATCTTAATCAATAGTTTTTGGTTGTGAATTGACTCTGAATGATCAGCTAAATTTATGCAAATACACTCCATCCAAGTCTTCACAAACATAACCTAAAAGCTAACAATAAAAAGTCAGTGGCAGCACGATGTTGTAAAACTGCATGTCTGACACTACCAACATCTTTTAGCATCTGTTTTAAAATATCAGAAGTTAAGTTCATCTGCTTAGCAGTGCAACAAAATAGCACAACCAATAATCAACATATAGACGACGCATCCCATAATCAACATATAAACGATCACATGAATTACAACATTAACAAAAACCTGTTATCAATACAACACAATACTAAAAGCACATTTCACACTACAGTGGAAGGGCTTAAACAACTTTTTAGTATGAGGAAGTTCAGATGTCCACTGGCACGTAGAACCAAGGGGGTAGAGGAGGCTTATCCGACAAAAGTTAGTCGGGGGGCCCCAAAAGCATCCCCAGACCCCTCCCGGGTCACGGCACGGTGGAGTCCTGGTTTCCTCCATGGTTGCCAAATTGAAGCACAAAAACCCAAATAAAATTGTTTAGAGACAAAATTTTAAGCCTATAAACATCAAAAGCACACACACACACACACACACTTTTTCTTTTTTTCTCTGCTGTGGTGTCTGCAGCAGGGCTTATTCTCTGAGCAGCAGGAGTGTGTGCGCGGGGGCGAGAAGCGGCTGCGGAGGCAGGAGTGGGGGTGCTCTCTGTACCAGGAGCAACTCTCACTCTCCGCAGCAACTTCCAGCCTCCGAAAAGGCATACTCATTCCCATAACTGTGTTTTTTGTCTTACTTCTCACCAATATATAAGAAAAACTAAAAACCACTAAGAGATTCAAAAATGAAATGATATTGCTACTAAAATCTGGTAAAGTTACCCTGAAACAAAATGAAATAGTACAATTTCCTAAACCAAAATTGCAAGTATAATTACCAACCAAGTTTTTTACCTCTGTATGAAACACCAGTGTACCATGCACCACAATATACATCAATATTGAGAACTATATTGCAATGATGGTTCTTAAGCAGCTTTATTTTAAGCATCGTTACCTCAAGCAGCTTCTAAGAATTGGGCTGCTGTAGCACCTTTTTGGGAGTAGTCCTAATGCACATCTAGTTTTTTCATTAGCATTGTCTATGCCAACATACAAAAAAAAAATTTTTTTTTCTTTTTCTTTTTTTCTTTTTTTTTTTAACAAATCGAGATGTGATATTACCACTGAATAGAAGTGATCCAAAAATTTTGAATATGACTCTGCTCTCTCTGTTTAATATTTGTAAGAGAAAGGGGTTGTTTGTGCAGGATCATGAACAATTTGCAAAGCTTTATACGCCAATTCTTGTGAAAGTTGTAACACTTCAGTTTGAAACCATGCCTGCAAATCTGCACGTACAAAAGGACAAGCACCAGGTAACATTTGTGCTTGCACTCCGTGTAATGCATCGGTGTTATGTCTAGGAATCACAGCTGCATTTTCACACAGCATTTACCATTTATGATGAAATTGCAATTGTTGAGAAGGAGTTAACAGAGTATCAATGAGCATTTTTGTGTCATATGGCATCAACAACTGAGCAGTAAAAAGATGTTGCAAAAGAGATTGAGTAAATGACTCAAACCGTTTTCAAATTGTACTGTGCAATGGCAACTTCGACTTCTTTTATCATTTCCCCATCTAATGCAACCCATTGACCTCCTCATCCTGATCCCACAATCACTGGAAAACCATCGGACTCATATTGGGAACCATTTCTCCTTCAACTATAGCATTTGAATAATTCCCTTCCATCTAGTTACTGGATACTGGATACACATTACCACCCCCCCCACTACCCTCCCCTCCCCATGTTGGATCTGGAAGAGGTAGAGCAGTGGGTGTTAAAGGGTTAAGGGAAATAGGAGCAGGAATAGGGAATGGATCAGGGGGTAAAAATGAATTAGTGCCCCATTGTTCGGGATGTTCCCTGGAGCAAAAATTAGGGTTTTTTCAGGGGTATACTCATCCTTGGTCTCCAGTTCTGTCAGCTTCTTCAGCAGTTTCCTTAGTTGCTTGTCTCCGAGTCCCAGTTCCTTCCTTGATTGTTGCTCTATAGCAGGCACTGATGGTGTTGACAGGTGAAGCAGAGGATTGATTGATGGCAACTGTGGTCAAGAAGATAAATCAGGCTTCCAAGGTGGAAAGGTGGCAGAGCAGTCGGGAGCCGTGGCAGGCGGGTGCGAGTTGGGGAGTCTGCATTCCAAGATTCCTTGCCTGTGTTCTCCGGCTTCTCTCCCTCTGGGTCCTCCGACGATTCTGGTGGTGTTTTCAGTCGCTTTTGGTCCTGCTTCTCGGTCCCATTTTTGCTTTTCATCTGACCCCCAGGGTCAAATGGCACAGTTGACTGAGTTTGAATCAGTACAGTCCCTTCAGCTGCTGGTAAGGGTATTTTAGGTGTCTCAAACAACTGTTTAGTGGTCAAGCCCATACCCTGAGCATTCATCGGTACTGGCAGATCAGATGTTAAGACAGCAAATGCTGAGGCTGTTGCTGACCTCTTATTTTTCATTTCTTTTAAGGTTTCTTTAATCAATTTCCAGAGTGTTGCTAAGCGTTGTGCCTCCTTATCTCCATCGCTAATTTTATCCCATAGGACAATACCTATGGCTTCCCAAGTAGGTAACTCAAAAACAGTACCCATCAAGGGGATCAAGTCTCTATCCCGTGCCCATTTCAGTAATTCACGTAAGGTCCTGCCTTCGTGTAATAAATCTCTCATAGAGAGAATATATTGGAGGAGCTTAACTACTGTCTCTTCTTGTTGTACATCAGAGTGTAGACCCCATCTCCTCCCCAGCCGCTCACCTGATCAGGGCAAGATTCTTCAACTCCGAGGTACCTCTTTTATTCCGTAGCCGGGCACCAGCTACATAGATTGCCGGGGCAGCAGTCTCCTTTCGACTGGCTTCTCCGCCCTCTTATTCCAGCTGTCTTTATCGCTCCTGGAAGCGACAGCATAAGTCTCTGGTCCGGGCCGTCCTTAGACCCTGGTCCGGGCCACCCTTAGTCCCTGTTCGGGCGCCATTTGTGGGAAAACAGTCTGCGGAGGCTTAAGGATTCCATGTGCACACCAATATGATTGTATGAAATCCCTTATTAGCAACTTGCACTCACTTTCTATAGAGAAGCCTTGTTTACACCATCTTATCAAGCAGGTGGCCTTGTACTCCAACCACACATACCATTCTCACGGAACCTTCTTCTCACATAATTATTTTCCTCTTTTATTGCCAATTAAGTTACCTCTTTCCCAGTAGCTCATTCTCAGAAAGCCTCTAACTAGGCCTCAATAACCATTAACCCAATGTGGCCTAAATAGAAGTAAGTCAGGATTGTTCACAACCTGGATATTTCTGAACTGTTTCCCTAACACCTCTCTTCTTGGAAACACAGCCCCCAGGTCCACACTCAGCCTCTTTCCTCAAAAGCAGCAACAGCAGCACAGCTGAGCTCAGCCTGCAAAAACTCCCTACAAAACGCTCCAAGCTTCTGGGAAGGAAATCCCAAAATTCCCAGACCCAGGAAGCTTCCTGAGGGGGTGTTAACTGCCAGGAAAAAAGCCGGCTGAAAGAAAGAAAGAAAAAAAAAAAAACTAAAAACTGGAGCAGGAGAGAGACCCTGGGTTAAGAAAAGGAAGAGGGGGGAATCCCTGGCTTGGAGGCTGCTGCTGGGTGGCTCAGTGGAACGGGCAATGCTTCGGGGCCCTGGAGGATTCCCGGTTCGTGCCCCCAGGACAAACCCCCCCAAAAAAAAAAAAAAAAAAAAAGCCTTTTCAGGTTTTTTTTTGTCTGTTTTTCAGTCTTTGTTTGCCTCTCCCTCTCTCTCTTCTTAGGAAGACAAAGGGGCAGGGTCCAAAAAAGTCCAGGATCCCTTCTGGAAAAGGGAGGAGAAAGGGCATTTTTGGTCCACTTTCTGGGTTGGAAGGTCAAAAGAGGGGGGTTTGGGGTTGTGCAAAACGGGGGCTTTGAGGTGGAAGCAACCCCCAAGGTTTCAGTCTTTTTTTCCCTATGAAGTAACAACTCATAAATCTGGACAGTCCCTCCTTTCCTCCAGCCACCCACCCAACTACCATCTCCCAAAGGAACCTGGGATTTTGGCACTAGGAATACAAAGTTTTTCCCAGGGGAAAACCATTGACAGCACTCCTGGAGCTCTTCCCCCTCTTCCCTCTCCAAGAAACTGAAAAATGAAGAATAAGGTGGTTATCTGACACATGCAGGTATTCACCTCACTCAAACACTCTGGGGCTGAGAAAGAAAGAAATGGAATTTTAAAGCACTGTACACATCACTATTCACAGACAAAACAGCACACCAGTGCCTAATTACTCAACAGGACTAGTTCCTGTTTTCCAGAAAGTAAAGATTAACAAAACGGGTACAGCAACTTCTAAAACTTTGCTCTGCCTGGGACTGGTGGAATTTGCAGAAAAAAACTTTAACATTCTCATCAGTCTTCTGTCCAGTTAATTAGCCTAACACAGCCACACAGAAGAAATTTAAAGATTGCTGCACATCACAAAATAGATAAGAGAAAGCTTAGTGGCTGAAATTTACTTTTGTGAGGAACAGGCAGGTCCCAAAAGACAGAAATGAACAGCAAAACACTGCTCAGAGCCTTCAACACTGCAAAAAGTGTGTCCTCTACCTCCCTTTTTTGTAGTTTTTTAGCTTTAGAGTTTAAGACTTGTTCTCATAAACCAGCACACTTGGCCTTTAATTCCTTGTTCATCTTTTCCAGCGTGGAAACTTGATCTTCAGCAGAGTTTGTGGAAAATGCCATTAAAGCATCCCTGTGCAGCAGCTGATGGAATAAATGGTTTTCACTCTGGAGCTGGGCCAATGCCTCCTGTGTGGACAGGATCAGAGAACCACAGAATCATTAAGGCTGGAAAAAGCCTCTAGGATCCTCCAGTCCAACTGGGAAACCAACACCACTAAACCATGTCCCAAAAGTGGGAATAATGTGCTCCACTCTCCCCTGAGGTGTTACACAGGACTCCAGACCCCTCTGCCCAGCCCTGCCCCAGATGCCCAACACCAACAGGATGCGTGCCCTATTCCCCTCATGAATGCTCTCAGAAAAAAGCCTTTTCAAAGACTTCTTAGCATGGCCCAACACACACATGTTTTGCAGATGCAGGGAAAGCATCAAAGGTCACCAAGTTCCAAGGTTTTTTAGCATGAGCTTTCTCTTACAAAGGGGAAGACCAGTTATGTTTAATCACACACATCTGCCTTTTACAGACAAATCTCCTTCTTCACTGCAATATCTATTTTGTATGGGGTAAAAAAATGCATTTGACTACATTGTTTGCAGGAACAACACAGCTCAGCTGGAAATAAAGCAGCAGAACAGGAAATACCCAGCATCGTGGAAAAAATTTTTCCCTATCCTAAGAAAACTGTACCCAACTTCAGACAGCAACACCACCTTCCTCTGCATGACTCTGCCATCACCATTAGTCACTTTCTGCTAATTTCCTTTAACTTACTCCATAACTTACTCCATAACTTACTCCATAACTTACTCCATAACTTACTCCATAACTTACTCCATAACTTACTCCATAACTTACTCCATAACTTACTCCATAACTTACTCCATAACTTACTCCATAACTTACTCCATAACTTACTCCATAACTTACTCTCAATCGACTCTATGATGTTACTTAGCAGTCTGGACTCTAATTCAATATATTTGGCTTCACATTCCTGCACCCCAGAGTTGTCAGTGGTTTCCTTTAAGCCTTTATTTTTTTTTTTTTTTTGATGGTGATGGCACATGGAAAGTTCACCTCCAGGGAAAACCACAGTATTCTTCCAAGGATTTTTCCAGCAATGGAGAGCAGAGTTATAGCTCAGTAGTGTGAGCAGTTTGACTTTTCTCCTTTCTTCTTCTACAGGGTGATAATCACTGCACCGTGGTGTTTTCATCAAAGCTGTTTCTCACTGGATCTTTTGGAAGACAGTGAAACTTTAGAGGTCTCTGTCAACAATTCTGGGATCTTTTGGGTGTTTTCCTCAAAGCAATCCTTGTTTTTCTTTGAAGAGAACTGCAGGATGCTCTTTTTAATATGTTGCCAAAGCACTTAAGAGAAGGATCTATGGGATGACCAAAAAGTCTTGAAGCTTTACCTGGAAGCTGTTTCTCACTGTACCTTTTAAAAGACAGTGAAATTTTCGAGCTTCTCTTCTTTGTCAACAAACTTTGGACCTCTTGGGTGTTTTCCTCAAAGCAATCTTCAGTTTTCTTTGAGGAGAACCCTGGGCATTCTTCAGAGATTGCAGGATGCTCTTTTTGCTGTGTTGCCAAAGCGTTTCAGGAGAGAGAGCTATGGGATGACTTAAAAGTCCAGCTTGAAGGCTTAACTGGAACCTGTTTCTCACTCTACCTTTGGAAGACAGTGAAATTTTAGAGCTTTTCTTCTTTGTCAACAATTCTGGGATCCCTTGGCTTACATCCCAATCTTTGGGTTTCTTTGAGGAGAACCCTGGGAATTCGCTTCAGGAGAGCAATCTACGGGATGATCTAAAAGTCCAGCTTGAAGCTTCACCTGGAAGCTGTTTCTTACTGTACCTTTTGGAAGATGGTTCACTTTGAGCCACTTCCCTGGGATGCCACCCCTTTTAGGTTTGGGCTTCAAGCAGAGGGTAAGTTTGCATGGCACAAGGCAGTGGTCTGTAGGACATTCTGCACCAGGCATTGCTCAGCTAGGACGGACATTGCCAACATTTCTCTGGCATGCTAAGACACAGTCAGTGAGGTGCCAGTGCTTGGATCCAGGATGCTTGGAGGTTGTTGGAAGAGAGTTTTGGGGATGGTGAGGTTCTGCTAAGCACAAAACTCCAGCAGGAGACATCCATTCTCATTACAGTTTCCAACACCATGCTTGCCCAGGACTTCTTTCCAGGCTTCATAGTTTTTTCCTACTCCGGTGTTGAAGTCACCAAGGGTTATGATCTTCTCTGCAGGAAATTTTTGAGAGAGGCAGTGCAGATTTGGTGTAGAATTTGACTTTTGGTCAGCTTGGAGGGTTGGGGCATAAATCCTGAGAAGAAGAGCATGGGGCTTGTTGTGGAGTGGGAGGCGTAAGGAAATAACGCAATCAGTGACCTGACAGCAAATTTTTAAGTTTGGAGGCTTGGAATAGCTGTGAATAAAAGAATAATCCTCATCTATCAGCCCATCAGAGTCTTCCTGGGAAATATGAGCACTGCAATGAAGGAGAACTTCGATCAAATGAAGATTCCCACCAACTGAGCTACTGGACTTAGATTCCTGTTCAGTGCCAAACTCTTTGCCAGGGTGTCCCAGGTGAGTTGAAAGCTGAGCTGGACTTGGAGCCAGAATTCTGCTCTCCAAGCTGCTTGTGACTGAAGTTCTTCTTCTGATGCCCTTCTCATGGAGTGCAGTGTTGGCTTTTGGTACTTCATCATAAGCTCTGAAAAAATTCAGACACATCCCAAGAACTATCTCTGGCAGGAACACTTTGGCAGAGTTACCCATAGTCTCTGATTATTTGTTGATTTCTGAAAATAGAGAGGATTAGGAGTGACCAAACCCAGAATTTGACCTGAGGGGTTTTGGAGAGCTTATATATTAGCAATCAAACCAAGGACTTGAGAGTTCTCAGCACCAGAGCTTCAAAGCCACCTGTGAATGCTCTGTGCTTCCTCCAAAAGGCAGAGAAAACCAATGCTGAGCTACCCTCCTTTTCCATGGAGAGCTCAAACCTCAGACAAGCTGATAAAATAGCAGCTAAAAAAAGACATTTTCTTTTTTTTTACTTCACAGAATCAAATTCTCTGCTCTGCAGGGCCTCCCTTTATTCAAAAAGGGACATGAAATTCATCTTTTTTGCCATACATTCCCTTTGGAAACAGAATCCATGAAGAAAATCCTATTTACTCCATGATCAGTGCTGCTACTCTGGGAACACTCAAAAGAAATTAAGGCAGTTCTAATGAAGGCAAAGTGTCTTAAAGAACTTTCCCCACAAATATGCCATCTCAGGCTTACAGACATAATGCTGACCAGGTGTAGAAGAGGAACCCCAGCAGGAAAACACAGGAGGAAAAAAGGAAACTCTTATTACCACTCCAAAAAGCCTGTACCTACCTTTCCAGTTCATTTCGTAACTATCTTCTCTTTTTCACTTCCTCCAGATACAGCTTTTCATATTTTTCCTTTAGAACAATGCTTTGTCTCAGGGTGTATTTGTATTTTTCAGGGTGTTCATCTCCACTTGCTGGTCCTCTTTTGTGTTTCTCCTCCTATCATGCCTGCCTTAGGCTCTTCTTTCACCTGGTAAGAAAGTTTGTCCAGCTGTAGACAGAAAAAAACACACACACACAAAAAGAAAGCAGGAGCTAAAAGAAAAAACAATTGGTAAAGGGCTGGGCACCAGGACTGGATTTATCATCTGCTGACTCAGTATTAAAATCAGAGTGAAACCAGGGGCTTCCTATTAATCAAGAACAGCTATAACATGATTTCTCATAGGATTCCTCAGGTTCCCAGGCCTTTTCCTGCAGTAGACACCAAACTGGCAGTTTTTTCCCCATTTTCCCATTTCCTGGAAAAGCACTGGAAAAGATCATGGGAAGTAAAACACACCCAAACCTCCTGGTTTCAGCACAAAAACCACCTCTCATGCTTTAGAGGAATTTTTACAGCACACTCAAGCTTCATTATGGCACTGACAAACACACCATCTTTTTTCCCTCTACACTTAGAAATTTTTAAGTATTGGTTCAGAACATGGCTTTTACTGAAGGAGGAAGATGTATTCCACTTCAGGTGAAAGCTGCAGTTTATTTTAAAAGAATGTGCAGGAAATATCAGCCTTTTGTTAGGTCCCAATGGTCACCTACAGCTCTGTCCTTCTTTCCCCCTTCCAGAAGCAAAATTTTCTGTATCCATTCAACATCAAACCTGATATCCTGTCGGTCATTAAAAGGGGAGGAAACTGGCATGGTGAGCACTTGAAAGAGGCTCTAACAGAAGGAAGAAACTTCACTTATTTAAAAGGAAAAGAAACAATGAATGCTTGAGAATAGGAGGCTCCATATAAATAAAAAGGAGAAATTTTTTTCCCTGTGAGGGTGACAGAGCACTGGCACAGGCTGGTCCCTTCCAACCCTTAATTTTCTGTGATTCTATTTAACTCTGCCTCAATGGAATCACCTTCCCTGTCATCCAAAATAACTCTGCCAAGAGAAAGACAAAAACTCAAGAAACTTTTGGACTAATCATGAGCCCCTGCCAGGGAAGGGGACTTTTCTTTCATGCTACTCAAACAGCAATTACCACCTCAAAAAGCACTTTTTGGTGCCAGGGAGAAGGGAAAGGCTGGGCTGAAACCAGTGTTTCTCACTAGTGAGAAACAAATTCCACAACATTTTCTGCATCACCTGACTGCATCCTGCCCAGGGAAGCAATTGGAAAGCCTTGGGAAAGAGTAAGACAGGTTCCAGGAGAAAAAACTTTGGCTACACTCATCTACGTCTGCAGCAGTGGAACGAGCAGCATGGAAAACCACATCCATTCCAAAATACAGCCCAGAAAAAAACCAAACCAACCAACCAAAAAAAAAAAAAGAACATGAAAAGAAGCCTTGGGAAAGAGTAAGACAGTTTTTCCAGGAGAAAAAACTTTGGGCACACTCATCTATTGCTGCAGCACCATGGAAAACCAAGTGCATTCCAAAATACAGCCCGGAAAATAACAAACAAAAAAAACTACCAACGTGAAAAGAAGCCTTGAGAAAGAGTAAGAGTTTCTCTAGGAGAAAAAACACCACCACCACCACCACCAAAAAGCCTCACACAAATCAGAGCTCACCTTTGTGTGCATTTTAGCAGCTTCATTGGCCATTTCAGAAGAACCATCCTTTATTTCTTTCTTCAGCTCATGCAGGGAGAATCACTCCCCATATTCCTTTATAATCTGTTAAATGCTTGAGAAGCTCTCTGAGCTACAAAGCACATTTGAGAAGAAAACAATGAAGCAAAGGAACAACAATCAGCCTTTTTCACATCTCCTTGTGTAAACATCACAGAAATTTTGTCTTTCACAGAAATTACTGAGACAAAAAAATCCAGCATTCCTATGCCACACCTGGAGGCTCCAAATTTCACCTGTAGAAGAATTCAGATTTTTCCTGCAGGGAAACCTCCTTTGGCAGCTCTCATCTCATGGAGAGCAGAGTCTTGCTAGGGCTAAGATGGGGATGAAATTTCCTCACCAACTCTTCTGCACACCCAGTTCTACATTCAAATTGAAACCAGCTTGAATTGTACTCAGCGATATGAACAAGCCCCACCTCTCAGACCCTTCCTCCACTTCCAGGTTTATTCCCAGCTCTCTGTCCAGATGCACTCGGAGAGGGCAGCTCAGCTCTTCCTTCCCTTTTTTCTATCACTCTCACACTCTCGTGGCGCAGCTGGTTAAGACCCAGTACTGCAATGCCAAAGGCCCCGGGTTCGAGACTCCACAGAGAGCCTCACCCTAGAGGCGATGAGCCCTAGTGGCGCAATGAAGGTAACACAGTGCTCAGAGAGCTACCAGTCTCTCATCCAACCCAAGAGTGAGCTAGCCTGTGGGTGTGAGTTTCACCTTTTATTGGCCCCCTGGTCGTGCACATGCTCAATAGGGGGCCTGCCCTGATTGGGCACAGGTGGATTTGATACCGGCTCACACCCACTTCTCGGTAATCAGAGGTGTCTGATTGCTTTGTTCCACTACACATGACAAAATCCAAATTGAATTAATGAACTATTTTCATACTTGCAGCCTTTAGATGCCTTCAATAATTCCTTCCCTTCCTTCATCTGGAAGAAATGATGTTACTTCAGTTTGTCCAGGTCTCCATTCCAAGCTGTCTACATCTGAACAATTTACATTTTTTTATACAACCCCAAACTTGGATTCTAGCACATACTTCACTTCACTATTCCATTTTGGCTGCTTTATTGCTTGTTTTTCTTACCTTGTAGTTCCTGTCACTTTCCTAATTCCATCAATCCCCATGGCCATGAGATCCTTCCTTACCCTCTCCTTCTCCACAAAGGAATCTCCTCATCATCTCCTTCCTTTTGTAGATCAACACTTCATAATCCAGTCCCAGCTCCATACATGGGGTAGAAAAATGTCAAGCACCATTTTCCAGAGGTTCCTCTTGGTGACCTTGAAACAAGGGGTGCTCTCTGTCCACAGCCCATGCTGGATGCCTCTGTACTCACGGGAGCCCTACAAAGATACACAAACAAGTATGAGCAAAGTAGAATGCACTCTCTCAGCATCCTCATTATGCTGGACATGCTCATTATTTTAAAAATTATGATTGGAAAAATTTTCAGAAAGATTTTTATGGCATAGACTGTTATACTTGTGAGATTGCAACAGTTGTGCAGAGTAATCATGGCGATCAGTGTTCACTCCAATTAAGTAAGAACTGTTCTGAACAGAACAGTACAAACTCCCTCCTGGGTCTAGCCCATCATTCCAAAGTACTGCTGGGTAACTGGAAGTCTCCCTTCTGAAAGTTCAGGCTGGAGTTTAACTCACCTACCCCAGCAGTGTCGTCTCCTTTGGGTCTGGTGTAAGAAGTGGGAGTTGGACCCCTCCATCCCTGGGTCCTCTCCTCTTCTGGGTAAACACACACTCATCTTTTTCAAAAGTACACTCTCCAGGACAGTGACCAGGGACAGGTCTAGAAGAAGAGAACATTGTTTAAAACCACAAATATATCAGGCAGATCCATGGAGAAATGACACAAGCAATGGCTTGCATTCCCTCCCATGCTGAAACCACTCATGTCTACCTGGCAATACTGACAGCAGTCACAAGCTTGTAAAAGCTGCCTTCAAGCTGAGCTAAGAAACTGAATTTCATTTTCTTCACAGATTTGTGGGAATCTGTGCACTACTCTGCCTTACTGACAGCACTCCCTTTCTTTAATACATCTCCTGCAGTTTCTGATGCTGTCACAGTGTTGTCCCCAAGGTGGGTCCATTACCTGGTGTGCCATAAGCACACACAGGGTCCAGATCTTTGACTTAATCCCCATTTCTGCACGGAAAGGGGAGCAGGGTGCTATTCCACAAAGCAAGCTGCATTTCCTGAATCACAAGTGAGACTTTTAGACCTAAAATTGTGAGAAAAAACTGGCCACCTCTAGGATGTTGTTGAGTTCACAGCCATGCTGCACACTCCTCAGGGTGAGCTGGGGGGGCACCCATCACACCCACATGGGGGATGAGCTGGGCTTCAGCAGGATTGGTTGGTGTCCCCCCTTGCAGCCTCCACCCCGGGATGAGTTGGGCTCTCTTGAAATACTTTGGGAGTCCACACTCCAGGGTAATTTAGGTCACCTGGAATGATTTGGGGCTCACCCATCATGTCCCCTGGCCCCCAGGATGGTTTGTGGGTTGCCAACTGCAGCCCAACACCACCAGAATACTTTTGATGTCCCCAACCAGAGCCCCCAACCCCCGGGATCAGTTGGGGTTTCCAGGGCTGGGGTTGAGCCTCCTCCACTGCAGCCCCCAAACCCCAGGATGAGTTTGGTTCCCCCAGGAAGGGGGAGACCAAATCACAGCTCCTCCACCCTCCAGATGAGTTGGGGGCTCCCCAATTCCATCCCCCCTCCCCTGGGATAAGTTGGGGTCCTCCCTCGAATCCATGACCCCCTCCCCCTTTCTTGGTCTGCTCACCCCCTGTTTGGGCAGTATTGGGATAACCACCCCCCTCTCATCACCCCCAAGTACAAGCAGTGGAGCCCAGGACACTGGGGAGGGGGGGTGCAATGCTCAGTGATCTTGGAGAGCTTCTCCAACTGTGACAATTCTGTGATTTTTGGTGATCACTGAGATGGTTCCAGTTATGATGGAGAAGATCTCATTTCCAGTAGAAACTCCTCTTGCATTGGGAGCACCTTTAGGTTTTTTACCAGGATGAAGGCACTGATGGGGCATCAAGGTTGGGGCATTGATGGGTCACCCTTCCAGGTGATGATGGTCAAGCCCCAGGCCCATGCAGCCATTCTCTGCACACAAGTCCCCTGGGGCTGGATGTCTGACACACATTTAATAAAACAACAGAGCCCCAGAGATTTGGGCTGTTCATCTTCAGATGGGGGAAGGGGGGTGTGTGTGTCTGTGTGAGGAAGATCTGCTTTCCCATTTCATATTTGCACCTCAGCAAAAACATTGCATGATTTATGCTCAAGAAATGAAAGGTAAGTGATGCAGAAGCCTCCAACCACACATTTCCACTGACTCCCTAGAAATATACAAGACCACACTGTTGCCTTCAACGAGGCGTGGCGACCTGGTTCAAGAACGACACGGTAACC
This sequence comes from Calypte anna, assembly GCF_003957555.1. Classification (NCBI taxonomy): domain Eukaryota; kingdom Metazoa; phylum Chordata; class Aves; order Apodiformes; family Trochilidae; genus Calypte; species Calypte anna. Next base: position 22,401,814 of record NC_044276.1, read on the forward strand.
AACCCCAGGTTGCCCGGGCCATCAGCTCACAGACATCAATATGATGGACGGCAAATGGCCTTTATTGTTTATGTTACACCGCATTTTATAGCCTAGGTTTACATCGTCACTTCCGCCTGCTTGCGTCAGGGACCCGTACCTATTGGTTGTCAGGAGGGAGGCCCTATCTAAACTTTCTGTAGAGCACGATATCTTCCGGCCGCCAAACCTTAACTGCCACTTTTGAAACCTTAACTACCACACCACACCATCAGTCACACTGCCCTACCTGCTATAGAGGTGTCAGACCAGAAATGATGGTTTCAAGACAGAAAACACAACACAATCCAGCACAACAACAAAAAAAACAACCTAAAGATCCCAGGTACACAAACCAAGGGTCCCTAATCAAACCCTAAAAATGAAAACAAGCTTTAATCCTTTAAAGGAAGCCCAGAGTGCTGGGGCCTGGCCCAGCTGCTCATCACTGCTCTTCTGGGGCTCTGCCCAGCTCCCTATCCCCAGTACTTCATCCCTCCCTCTCTGTCGTTTGCCCATCACGAGTTTGGGCTTTCACTATCTGTATACCTCTCAACATATCTCAATTCCTCCCTGCCTTTTCTCAGAGCCATTGCTGTTTCTCTCTCTCTCTCTCCACATCTTTCTCTCCCTCTCCTCTCCTGGCCTTATTGTTCCTCTCTCTCCTGCAGCCTCTCCCCTTTCCTGCCTCTCCCTCCCCTCTCCCTTCCTCTCCCCTTGCCCTTTCCCCTCTCTCCTGCTCCCTCTCCCACCCCTCTGTCACTCCCCTCTCCTAGGCCTTTTCTGTCTCTCTCAGACCCCTGGTCCGCCCCTGGCCTGCTTTCTGTCCATTCCCCCTCTCTCCTCCTTCCTGCCCTTCTCCGCTCTCTCCTTCCCTCCCTCCCTCCCTCTTTCCCCCCTTCCCCTCCATCTCTTTCCCGCTCCTCACCACTCTTTTTCCTGCCTTCTCTTCTGCCCAGATCCCCTTCATCCTGCTCCCCCTCCCAGCTGGGCTGGGGCCGTGGCCGGGGCAGCCCCGGGGGCGGGTGGGCTCAGGCAGTAGGAGAGGAGGAGCGCCTCGGGGCATGCTGGGAGCTGTAGTCCCAGGGCATGCAGGGGGCTGCCTGGCGGCCATCTTGGTTCCCGGGCCATGCTGACAGCTGCCATTTCCCCACACTCCCCATCCCGCAGCTGGGGAAAAACTCAAGGAGGGCGGCGGGGATGAGCCAGCAGCTCCTAAAAGCCCTCAATCTGAAGGAGGAAGCATGCAGAGGCGGGAAGCAAGGGCAGGTACCCTGGGAGGAGTAGAGAGGTTGTTGCAGCAGCTGGTGAGCAGGGCAGGAGCCACATCCATCCCAGGTAGAATTGAATCAAAAGCAGGGCCTGGGACAACCAAGGAGCCCCCACTGGGGGAGAAGAAGAGGTTTGTGATCATCTAAAGAACCTGCAGGTCCACAAGTTTTTGGGACCTCACGGGGTCCACGCACGGGTCCTGAGGAGCTGGCAGACGCAGTTGCTGAACCTCTGTCCATCCAATTGGAGAGGTGATGGTTGTCTGGTGAGGTTCCCACTGACTGGAAAAAAGGTACCTGTCATGGTTGGAGTGGAGGAACTAAAGAAGTTTGAGTTGGAGAAGTAAAGAAGGAGGGTCATAGGAAGTCAGGCAGCCCAGCAGCCCATCCCCCTTTCCTCCTGCTCCTTGCTGGGCTGCTGTTCCCCTCTGCTCCTTTCCCACCAGCTGCCACCTGATCCTCAGAATCCACATCCATCGGGTGCTTGGAAGAGCCGTGGAGCTCCCTCTTGAGTCGGCCCTGCCACAGGGAGCCCTCAGGCACCCATTCCTGCCAGCATGGAGATGGGGTTGTGCTTCAGCTCAGGGAGCTGTTCCCAGGGGGGAGGAGATCAGCCCTGGCTGAGCCTTCCTGCAGTCCCTGGCTCTGAGGAGGAGTGGAGTGTCACGGGAAGAAGCGGGATTGCTGCCTGTCATTGTGGAGCAGGAGTTTTAGAGGTAAGAATACCTGTGTTGGTTGGTTGGTGGTTGGAGGTGGGGTGTGCTGGAATATTTTTTCCCTCTTCTGTCCCTATTTTCACGAGGAAAAGGCAGCCAGTAGCTTTCCCACGCATGCCTGTGATGTTTCAGGTGTCCCAAAATCCTTTAGTTCTTAGAAGAAAATCTGCAGTAGGATAATGTGCTCACTTTGTTTCCCCAGCGCCTGTTACAAGGCACCAAAATTCTCACTTTTGTTACTGGATGACACTGTTTAATATTAAACCTTGTTTATTCTAAATCTGGTGTCCCCACGCAGTCCTATATGTTGGTAATTTGGGGGTCGAGTATCTGTCAGCTGCCTGTTCAGTGCATTTCTGTGTCTGATTCAGCTGTGAAAATCACCACCACCAAAAAAAAAGCCCTTCAGTGAATTTATTCTTGATGTATTTCCAGCTCCTATCAACCAGTGAAATGAAATGTCTCCGTGACCCATTTGGTAATTGTTTTGCTTTCTAATTGAATGTCGACATTGTCACTGATGCCTGTCCCTCATTTCTATCATTTCTGACAGAAAACGTTGTGTAATAGCTTTTCACTTTCCCCAGCCCCTCCACTATTGCTTCTTCATGCCCTCCACTCTGCCAGCTTAAATAATTTGTATCTAATGACACAGCCTTGGATCCTCTCTGTACCTTCAGCACAGGCTGGGAGGGGTCCTGGTGGGCACAGAGTTGATCATGAGCCAGCAATGTGTCCTAGGTTAAAAGAAGAAATATGGTCTCCTGAGCTGCGAGATACTGGGCTTTTCAGTATAAAATTCCACCCCAAAATTCCATCTCCTACTTCCTTTGACAAAATCCAAAGCTTGGAAAATTTTTCCTTGTGCCTGTCTTTAGCTTTTGTCTTTTTCCTTCCTCATCCTGCTTCCAGGGAAGCATATGCAAGAGGAAAGAAGGAGAAGCATTTCTGTTTATCCAAAGAGCCCTTCTCTGATGATGATGATGATCCCATACCTATTCTTGTGTCCTATTTGCAAAGCCCTCCTGACTGATGCAGCTTTTATTCCCTGCTGTGGGAACAGTTATTGTGAGGAATGAAAGTGTTCCTTGCATGTTTCTTAGTTCAAAACAATCACATCTGATGTTCTGAGAGCAGAAACAGAAGATAACAAAGTTGCTTTGTTTCCAGTTCTCTTTATTCTGAAGGATGCTTTTTACAGAAAGGGGAAAACAAGCAGGAAGCTCTTTTCCCTTTTCATGTGTCTGGTTTAATCCCCTTTACACACAGAAGGAGGAGTATGAGCAGAGTGTGTAATTGTGCAGGTGCTGACAGTCTTAGATACCAAACTATCTTGTCCACAGCCCTTTCTCTCATATAAGACTACTCAGGTGACTTACTGCTGACTAGAAAAAAACAAAACAAAATCACCACTATTTGAATATTTAAATAGTTAAATATTTAATCCTTCAGAACTCAGGATGTTTTCCTGATCACTGTTTTCTTCCCTAAGCTTGAGGCTGGTGACTTCAACTCTACTGGGCAGTGGGAAGAAGACAGATGAAACATCAAGGCACAGCCTAATCCCACCTTCAAATGCTACAGCAGTGAAATACCAAAACCATATGGTTATTTGGTACATACTAGACATTTTTTTACACTACTGAACATTTTTATCCTCATGGTCTCCACCCAACATCTTACTCACCCTTTTACCATATATGTATTTTTATGATTGATTAAAACTCAAAAATTTCCCTTTTTTCTTTAAAAACCATTTTGATGATTCTAATTCCACACAGGTATTAGAACAGCATTACTGGAGTCTGAGGAACATACATGCCAAGCCTGCCAGCAGAGATTTCTCCTGATGCTCCAGTTGCCAACAAGTGCTTGCCCCTTACTTTTACATAAACTGTTGTAAGAATTCTGTCTGTAAAAAGCTGAAAGGGAAGAGTTTACATCTCCTTACACAAGGCTACATTGAATAAGGCCAAAACAAATGATGGGAAAAGTCAATGCTGTTGATTTATGACAATTCTGAGTTTTTTCAGTTTAGTCATCTCAAATGGCCAAGCTGCTTTCTCTCAGCTGGAGGGAATGGTGTTGTAGTTTTATCTATTTTTTGCATTGTCAAGTTAGTCCTTCTTTTTGGTTTAGAATTGTTGTAGGTAAATTGTAAGGGAGCATTGTGCCTGTAAAAGCTTAAAAGATAAAACAAAACTCAGAATCTTTGTATTTTGTTTGCACCTGAGGTCGCAGCTACACTGGAGTGTCTGACATATCCAGAATGCCATCGTGTTGTTTCAATATGCTTTTTCATTGTGGTTGGTAAACATGAAAAAGTAAACCAAGACAAATTTCATTCTAAAATGTTCCCTAAACCATGCAGGAATTCTCAAATGTTTTTTCTGAGGTGTTCACATTTTGCATTTGCATGCAGTATATATTTCTTCACATTTGCCATGTTTTATTTCTTGGGGTTATGTTGTAAGAAATGAGAATTGGACAAAAGGTCAAACTTATTTTAAGAGGAAGAAGAAGATGTCCAAACTCTATGAGTTACAGACGGGTGTGGTGAGGAATTGAGGGACTACAAAAACTTCAAAAGGAGCACAGGGGTTTGTTTTCCAGGTGACCGCTTTGCATGTCCACAATGGAGAAGCAGATGACCAGGGGGCTGAAGCACCTCTGCTACCAAGATGGGCTGAGAGAGTTGGGGCTGTTCAGCCTGGAGAAGAGAAGGCTCTGGGGGGACCTTAGAGAACCTTCCAGTCCATGAAGGGGCTACAGGAAAGCTGGGGAGGGGCTTTTCACCAGAGAGAGTAGTGACAGGACAAGGGGTAATGGTTTTAAACTGAAAGGGGGTAGATTTAGGTTAGATATTAGGAAAACATTCTTCCTCATGAGAGTGGCAGGATACTGGAATAGGTTGCCTAGAGAAGTTGCTGATGCCCTTCCCAGGAAGTGTTCAAGGCCAGGTTGGATGAGGCTTTGTGACACCTGGTCTAGTGGGAGATGCAGGGGCTTGGATCTTGATGGTCTTTAAGGTCCCTTCCAACCCAAGCCATTCAGTGATTCTCTCCCTCCTTAGGAGCTGCATCCTGACTTCTCTGCAATACCTGAAAAAGCTTGGGTTTTGTTATGGGCAGCTCAGCAGACAGCAGTTAGACTCAGTGCCTGAGGCAAGTTGCTGCTTTTAAATTCTCTCCTGGCTGATGCCCAGCAGTGGGGTGTGGTTGGTGGCTAATTACAGCCATTAGTGGCTCATTTCAAAAGCTGGGCTGCCTGTGGAAGGTCAGGCTGGTGCTGGGGCCTGCAGAGGATGTGTTTGCAGCAGGGAACTTGAAGGTGATTTTCTGTGTAGCTGGGTGTGACACATGTGGCATGGTGACAGTTAACATTTGTGTTGAGATTTTCCCCAGAGTTAGTGAAAAGATAGTTGTCCTGCCAGTAATTCCTGGTAGGCGAGGAGAATTCTAGATGTCCATTTCCCTCTAGTTATGGGTTAGACTTGTCTAGGGAAACACCCTGTACTTGTACAATGGCAGTGGAACTTTTGCAGTGAGTTATGTGCAGTCAGAGGAAGCTAGGTTTGCCAATAATTTAATTAACTTGCTGTTAATTTCAGCAAGTGCAACTACTTAGAAGAGATGAGCTGAAAGCAAAAATACAAAACAGAAAATCACCTTTATCCTGGCTCAAACCAGGACAAGATGACAAGTGAGAGACAAGAAGTGGGTTACACAAGAAGGGTTATTTTACCCTCTCTAGCTACTCCTTTGAATTGGGTATGAAAAAGCCTCTCCAGGAGCAGAACTTACCAGTTGTTTGTATGACTCATAGAGGTGGGGGAGAGCTTCTCAGCCTCTCTCAGATACTTAAGGGACCATTGTCACCTGTAGTGGCAATGAATGAATGCTGAGGCTTAAACCAATGCAAGGTTTAAGGATTAAAGGAGCCTTTTCCTTCCCTTCAGCCCCCTCCCCCCTTCCCCCTGTGAATTGGTTCAGCCCCTTCCCCCCGTTCCCCCCCCCGGAAGTTGTTTGGCCCCGCCCCTTGTTGCCCCTGGCGACTGCCGTTAGCGGCGACTCTGCCGTTGTGGCTCCTGTGCTGAGCTGCGCTGGGCTGTGTCTCTCCGGCTGCTCCCGATCGTTTACATTGGTTTGCTCTTTTCTCCCGCCCCGTCCCTGCCTTTCCCCTTGCATCCACCTCGTCCCCGTCTGTCTCCTCCCTCCCCTGTCCCTGTTTTTGCCCTTCCCTTGTCCTTAACCCCCACCCTTTCAGCCCTTTCCCACCCAACCCTTAACCTTCCCTTCCGGCTCTGCCGGGTGCCTCCTGCTGCTCCCGCGGGGCTGTGCCCCGCACCCCACAGAGCTCCCAGGATGGGGCTCTTCAGCAGGAAGCGTCACCATCGCTACAGGGCTGTGCCCCGTTACAATCCTGTGTGGCCCCGTGGTGATGCCGCCAGCACCAGTGGCCCTGAGCTTGAGGAGAAAGATCTGAACAGGCTGCACCACGCTGCCACCCATGGTCATGTGTCCTGCCTGAGGTTCTGTCACTCATAGGTCAAGATTTGGGGCACCGACTGCTGTGACAGGGAGAATCGGTGAGGGGCTGTGGGCAGCATGCTCGGGTGGCCTGTGGCAGCATCCCCCCTGCAGGGTTTGTATGGGATCCCCTTGGAGCTGATTGCTTGCAAAGCAAGATGTGCCCTGTCAGCTGGGAGGGGGAACTCGAGAGCTTTCCAGTGCTGGGAGCTGCTGGGTGGGCACCTTTCGTAGAATGCTCTTGAATGCTCCCGAAAGGTAGGTGGTGTGAACCCTTTGCCATGCCCAACCCCGTGTTTGAGGGGCCAGTGAGATCGGCCCACACTCCTGTGCTACCTCCACCAGGGATTCACTGTGCTACAGGTAAACACACCGGGCGTCCAATAAAACGCTATGTTGATGTTTGGTGACGGGGGTGTGGTCACAGAAACACTATTTAAGGAAAAGTTACTGCGAAATAAATAAGCAGTTGTTTATCAACCATATTGGTTGCACGAGTTTTCCTCATCGTTTCCCAACAGGCGCCACTGCTCCTGGAGGTGCTGGTCTGCTGCTTGGCCCTGCTCTCCCTGCAGGGTTCTCTTGCAGCTGCTGAGGCCTACCCAGGTCTCTCCTGCCCTGTGGGTGATGTGTGCGGGGTTGCAGCAGCAGCAGCAGCAGGAGCAGCAGGGTCTGGGCAGGGTCTCCCGGGCTGGGTGGTGCCACAGCTTTGGTTCTTTCATTGTCTGTCAGTGTTAAGCTCCCATGTTTGATTCTCAGGACACCTCTCCATCTGGCATGTGCCAATGGCCACAGAGAGGTTGCCAGATTCCTCGTAAAGCATGGCAGCCAGTTGGATGCTGCTGATAATTTTGGGAGAACACCCCTGATGAAGGTGAGTGGGAGAAGTTCTGCTCTTGGAAGAGGGGCTTATTGACTGTGCATGAAAGGAGAGGTGTCTGGCAGGACTCTGTAGGCAGAGCTGTGCGGAAACACACCTGTTGGGTTTGGAGTGGAACAGGCACCTGTCAGATCATCTTTGCAGGTGCTCTTCTTTCCCAGTGGTCAGAAGTTGGGCGAGCTGTGATGGAGTGAAATGTGATTTTGGAAGTCTTCCATTTTTTTTTTTTTGTGTGTGTGTGTTATTCCCAGGCAGTACAGCTCAGAGAACAAGACTGTGTGATGTTGCGAGACGAACCTTTCGTTAGGGATTGGCGCCTCAAGGTCTAACTAGGTGTCGCAATAGAGACTTGTGAGCTGTGCTCTAAGTCTATCACTCACAAAGTGGAACTAGCCTGGAGTGGTCTGTGGCTCAAAGAGCTACCGGCCTCTCTCTTGACTATCCCAAGAGTGAGCTAGTCTGTGGGTGTGAGCCTCACTTTTTATTGGCCCCCTGGTCCTGCTCATGCTCAATAGGGGGCCTGCCCTTACTAGGCACAGGTGAACTTGATACTAGCTCACACCCACTCCTCGGCAATTAGAGGCATCTGGTTGCTTTGTTCCACTACATCCCCCCCCCCCTTTTTTTTTTTTTTTTTTTTATTAGGGGGACTCAACCAACAAATAAGAAAAGTCATGTAATGTCCGAGCACACAGATTTATCAAGATTATTTAATTTGAACTGCTGGATGCTGCATCGTTGTTCCTTAAGGGTCTGTTTGCGGCAGGGCATGTCCACTTACTGGGTACCCAGAGAGGTCCGGAGTCTGTGGAGACACAGCTATAACCTCTCCCAGTAAACAGTAGTGGTTTGGGCCCTGCCCACTGACCTGTAGATGGGTCCTTGTAATTAATCTGGACGTCTGGCATGTGGTTGATCTTCTGGGACAAGTAGCGTAGCAGCACAGGGGGTTGTTGTGAATCACGGCTTGGGCTAAGAAAATTTAGCATAAAAAGCACCTTGCCAAGCTGCATCTGCGGGTCCATGTCTTTGCTGTCTTTTTGTTTTTGCAAATACGTCTTCAGGGTGCAATTAGCTCTTTCCACTATCGCCTGGCCTGTAGACGAGTGGGGGATTCCTGTGATATGTTTTACCCCCCAAGTAGCAAAAAATTGCTTGACTTTTCCACCTGTATAGGCGGGTGCATTGTCGGTTTTTACTACTTGGGGGACCCCCATGACAGCAAAGCAGTTAGTCAGATGACAGACCACATGTAACTCTTTTCCCCCTGTTTGAGCTGTCGCCCAGAGCATGCCCGAAAAGGTATCTATCGTTACATGGACATATTTCAGACGTCTAAATTCTGGGACGTGGGTGACATCCATTTGCCAAATCTCTCCCGCTTGCAGTCTGCGTGAATTGACTCCCACACCTAGGGCAGGGCCAAATTGTGCGCATTGAGGGCAGACTTTAACAATCCCTTTTGCGTCTTCCCATGGAATGGAAAACATGCGCTTCAAAGCCCTGGCATTTTGATGGAATAGGGAGTGGCTGTTTTGAGCCTTCGCGAACTGACTTACCGGACTCTGTAATCCTAGGCTGACCAGGGAGTCAGCCTTTGCATTTCCTTCTCCCAGTCCCAGAGAGGTTTTATGACTTCTGATGTGTAAGATGCAGCATGGTTCTGTTCGAATTTTCAGCACGCGTTGTAACATAAGGAAGAGCTCCAATAGCCGCTTGTTTTGTACCAGTTTGACAATAGCATCCTTGATACGGTTCGCAACTCCGACTGCATATTGCGAGTCGGAGACAATGTTAAGGGGAACCTGTCGCCATTGCATTAGGGCCCAGATAATAGCCAGTAATTCCAGAGTCTGTAGATTATCTTCGTCTGGGCCCAGAATCAGGTGTTGTTTTCACCGTCCCTTATCCTGCCATACGCAGGCGGCCGTTTTCGACCTCTTTCCGGCATCGGTGAATACTGTGATGCCAGGCACTGGGCGCTCTGAAACAATCGGACGCTCAATCTAATGAAACTGGCTGATGGCCTGTAAGCGCTTATGTTTTGGGCCTCCATGGCGGACTTCCCCAGAATATTCGAATAGGGTGAGTTGTCGATGCGCAGAGCATTGAAGTAGCCAAAGTCAATTGTCTTTATAGGGATGCTGATCCATGCCGGCTCTTGATCATCTATTTCCAGGCAACGCTGCCGTCCCTTACGTATCAAGAATGCCGTTATCTCAGTTTGCTGCCATATACCTCTCTGCAGTGTGTGTGATGGAAATAGCCATTCCAAGATGGCTATTGAGTCTGATCTCAGGGACTCTGATTGCGTTTTCGGTCATAGTTGTTGCGGTAATATTCCCCATTTTCCTTTTGCCAATTAAAGTCCTGTAATAACAGCGCGAATGGGAATGACGGGTGATTACATACCCAGACTCCGATGGCTTGTGTGTGACCTTGTCGATCCGCATAGCCCGTTGCCAGTTTATGGACGACCTGTTTTAACGCATTAGTATGGCTATCTGTCCAGTTCACTAATGCAACAACAACAAAAATGGGTGGATGTCTGCGTTGGTGAGACCTACAATGGGTCGAACCCATTGGAGCTCGCCCACTAGCTTTTGGGCGTCGTTCAATGTTTTAACCGAGCTTATTACCTCTAGTTTCTGTGGTCTCACCATGGCGTGGGTAACTTTCCACCCTAAGTAGCTCCAGGGCGATTGTGTCTGCACTTTTTCTGGAGCAACTATTAGTCCTTTCGTCTTCAGTCGGTTGGTCAGTATTTGACTGAAGTCATCAGGGAACAGGGCTTCCTGGCAGAATAGTACGTCGTCCATGTAACGGTACATTAATGTATCCGGCATTTCGTCGCGGATCGGCGATAGTGCCCATGCCACATACATTTGGCATATTGTCGGAGAGTTTTTCATCCCCTGTGGCAACACTACCCATTCATACCGCTTCGAAGGTTCACTTTTGTTGATTGAAGGGATGGTGAATGTGAAGCGCGCTGTATCTTCTGGATGTAGGGGAATGTTAAAGAAGCAGTCTTTGAGGTCAACAACTAGAAGGTGCAAGCCTCTTGGTAACATAGTAAGTAATGGCAACCCAGGTTGGAGGGCGCCCATTGGCTACATCTGGTTATTGACCTTACGTAAATCTTGTAATAATCGCCATTTACCTGTTTTTTTCGGAACCACGAAGATAAGTGTGTTCCAAGGACTGACCGATGGCTGGATGTGTCCTGCATCCAGCTGCTCTTTTACTAGGCTGTTGGCAATTTGTAACCGCTCTTTTGGTAGAGGCCACTGCTCCACCCAGACAGGGGTGTCTGTTTTCCATTTCAGTCGGGGGGTTGGTTGTGGGAAAATGTAGCGGGAGGAGCCATTCTTGCTCCTGAAGCTCGACGAGCTGCCGGTCTCTTCCAGGACTCCAGACACCACAGAGCGCTTCCAGGGTAGAAGTGTAGCGGGAAGAGCCTTTCTTGCTCCAGAGGCTCGACGAGCTGCTGGCCTCTCCATTCCTCGCACCAGAGTGAACTTCTCTCTGTGGGTGTGTGTCCCACCTTTATTGGCTCCCTGGTAATAGGGGGCCTGCCCTAACCAGGCACAGGTGGACTCACACCCACTCTTTGGCAACTCGAGGCACCTGCTTTATCTTGTTTCTCTACAGGAAAACAGTCTGCGGAGGCTTAAGGATTCCATGTGCACATCAATATGATTGTATGAAATCGTTTATTAGCAACTTGCACTCACTTTATATAGAGAAGCCTTGTTTACACCATCTTATCATGCAGGTGGCTTTGTATTCCAATTACACATTCCATTCTCAGGGAACCACTCTTCTCACATAATTATTTTCCTCTTCTGTTGCCAATTAAGTTATCTCTTTCCCAGTAGCTCATTCTCAGAAAGCCTCTAACTAGGCCTCAATAACCATTAACCCAATGTGGCCTAAATTGAAGTCAGGATTGCTCACAACCTGTATATTTCTGAACTGTTTCCCCAACATATTCCCCTTTTTGTTTTTTGAGCAATTCTGACTTATTTCGTTACGTAAGATAACATGCTAATGATATATTGTCATAAGCAGCATACTAGTAATGCAAAAGCAATAACATACCAATAATGCAAAAGCATTAATAACATATATACTAATACAAAGGTAATAATAACATACTAGTAATATAAAAGCAATAATAACATATATAACTGATAAGCCTTGCCTAATTAAATCTGTAAGCCAATAAGCTAACTGGTATATTTTATGATTTTTATCAATTCTTTTAAATTTTCCCTTATATTCTAGGCCTAATTGTTGCATTGACCAGTTTGATCACAAATGTTACTGATAACTCATTAGTGCTCTCATGAGGTCACGCTCTTTTTTCTTCTCATGAGGGTATATGCTCTTCCCTTATCTTTTCCCCTTTTTTTGATTGTAAATGTCTTCATCTTTTGTATGGCGTAACACATTAAAAAGATTCTATTTCATGGATAGCTAAAATCTCCTGTCAAAGAGAAGAAAATATCACTATCTTTCATGAGTAGTAGGTAACCCTCAAGTTACTGCCTACCAAGATTCAGGCCTGGACATTTTATGCCCAGAACAATGTAAAAGTATTTCCCACTTCTGCTTCATACCTTTCAGAAGGCATTAGAGAAACTTTTCTTTTTTTGTCTTTTAATTGAGGCTATGTGGTGTCCTTTCCTCCACCTCCCAGCAGGGCTCACAGTTACAGTATCTGCGGGGGCAGAGGCAGCACCTACAGCTATAGCAAGTTTGCTGGGAGCAATCGCCACGCGAAGGGGGGTTGAAAAGCAGCCGCGGGGGAAAGAGGCGGTGGGGGGGAATTTCTTTCTCTCCGCAGCATTTCTCGGCCTCTGAAAAACATTCTTATGAATCTATCGTACTCTTTACCAATATATGAGAAAAATTTAACAAAACCTAACAAAAACTTTAAAAACCAAAACACTATTACTACTAAAATCTGGTGGAATCAGCCTAAAATAAATCAGTACAATCTCCCAAACCAAATACTTGTATCAGAAACATCATCACTGTGAATCCACATTCAAAGGCATTTGTTTCCATGGTCAAACCCATCTGCTCGGTACCCAACGCACTCCAATACCTGTAAGTAAGCACATATAACCTCAACCAGTCAGTTTCACCTCTGCTGGCCCTTCCCATTGTCCAGTGATAGAATTCTTGAATTCCACCAAAATTTTGTGGGAAGGTTCCGAACCAAAGTCTGCTAAAGCTTTTTGGTGAATCAGTATCGGAGGTTCTATACGTTCTCCTATAAGGCGTAAATAGTTCATGACATATACAGCCTTACTTAACCGGTCCTGAGGAGGACTCCCTTCCTCCCCCCTTTTTGTCTTTCAAGGAGTGTCTTTAGTACTGAATGGCAATGTTCCACTATTGCTTGATCTGTAGGGTTATGAGGAATACCAGTAACATGTCAAATACCCCATTGTCCACAAAACTGTCGAAAACTAGCAGAAAAATAAGCGGGGCCATTGTCCGTCTTAATAGACTGAGGTACTCCAAGAACAGCAAAGGATACATATAGATGTCTGATAACATGTTTCGTTGCCTCACCAGTCTGAGCAGAGGCCCAAACGGCCATAGAAAAAGTATCTATAACAACAGGCACATATTTCAAGCGTCCAAACTGTTGTACATGAGTGACATCCATTTGCCACAGCTCCAAGGATTTCAAACCTTTAGGATTGACTTCCATCTCAATACCAAGATCAACCTTTTGGCAATCAGGACAAGATTTCACAATTCCCTGGACATCCCCCAGAAGTAAATGAAATTGCTTCGCTAGCACTTTAGCAGATTGATGAAAAAATGGATGAGATTGTCGTTCTTGTGAAAAAAAACATCAACAGAAGGACCAGTCCACGCTGGTGCAACTAAATAGTCAGCTCGGTTATTACCGATAGCCAAACCTTGGTCACTAAGATGACTCCGGAGATGAGTGATAAAATAAGAATGTTCTCTTTCTGCTAAGAGTCTTAATAACTTCTGCAATAAGAAATACAAATGCTTATTCGAAATGTCCTTCAAAATGGCATGATACATTCTTAAAACAATACCTACTACATAAAGTGAATCAGAGACTATATTTACAGCAGTATTATTCCACGTTTCAAAAACCCAAATAACCATGGTGAGTTCAAGGGTTTGCAAAGAGTCAAATGACTTCCCTTGAATTAAATGTTCTTTCCATTGCCCAGGCGTCTCCTCCCAGGTAACAACAGCTTTACGGGATTTTTATCTTATCTAATGAAATCTAATGAAATTTTACCTTATCTAATGAAATCTCTAAGCTATCCCCATGTCCTTAAATGATTTAACCATTCATTTAACCCAGTATATGCAACAGTTAATTTTTTCATGTTATCTTAATCAATAGTTTTTGGTTGTGAATTGACTCTGAATGATCAGCTAAATTTATGCAAATACACTCTATCCAAGTCTTCACAAACATAACCTAAAAGCTAACAATAAAAAGTCAGTGGCAGCACAACTTTGTAAAACTGCACGTCAGACACTATCAACACCTTTTAGCATCTGTTTTAAAATATCAGAAGTTAAGTTCATCTGCTTAGCAGTGCAACAAAATAGCATAACCAACAATCAACATATAGACGATGCATCCCATAATCAACATATAAACAATCACATGAATTACAACATTAACAAAAACCTGTTATCAATACAACACAATACTAAAAGCACATTTCACACTGCGGTGGAAGTACTTAAACAACTTTTTAGTATGAGGAAGTTCAGATGTCCACTGGCGCGTAGAACCAAGGGGGTAGAGGAGGCTTATCTGACAAAAGTTTATCGGGGGGCCCCAAAAGCGTCCCCAGACTCCTCCCGGGTCACGGCACAGTGGAGTCCTGGTTTCCTCCATGGTTGCCAAATTGAAGCCCAAAAAGCCAAATAAAATTGTTTAGAGATAAAATTCCAAGCCTATAAACAGCAAAAGCACACATACACACACACACGCATTTTTTTTTTCTCTGCTGTGGTGTCTGCAGCAGGGCTCATTTTCTGAGCAGCAGCAGTGTGTGCGGGGCGGCGAGAAGCAGCTGCGGAGGCAGGAGTGGGGGTGTGCTCTGTACCAGGAGCAGCTCTTGCTCTCCACAGCAACTTTCAGCCTCCAAAAAGGCATACTTGTTCTCATAACTGTGTTTTTTGTCTTACTTCTCACCAATACATAAGAAAAACCAACAACAACCACTAGAAGATTCAAAAATGAAATGATATTGCCACTAAAATCTGGTAAAGTTACCCTGAAACAAAATGAAATGGTACAATTTCCTAAACCAAAAGAGCAAGTAAAATTACCAACCAAGTTTTTTATCTCTGTATGAAACACCAGTGTACCATGCATCACAATATACATCAATATTGAGAACTGTATTGCAATGATGGTCCTTAAGCAGCTTTATCTTAAGCATCGTTACCTTAAGCAGCCTCTAAGAACTGGGCTGCTGTAGCACCTTTTTGGGAGTAGTCCTAATGCACTTTTAGTTTTTTCATTAGCATTGTCATATGCCGACATACAAAAAAATTTTTTTTTTTTTTTTTTTTTTGTCTTTTTTTTTATTTTTTTTTCTGACAAATCGAGATGTGATATTACCACTGAATATAAGTGATCCACAAATTTTGAAGATGACTCTGCTCTCCTCTGTTTAATATTTGTAAAAGAAAGGGTTGCTTGTGCAGGATCATGAACAGTTTGCAAAGCTTTATATGCCAATTCTTGTGAAAGTTTTAACACTTAAGTTTAAAACCATGCCTGCAAATCTGTACGTACAAAAGGACAAGCACCCAGTAACATTTGTGCTTGTACTCCGTGTAATGCATCGGTGTTCTGTCTAGGAATCACAGCATTTTCACATAGCATTTACCATTTATGATGAAATTGCAATTGTTGAGAAGGAGTTAACAGAGTATCAATGAGCATTTTTGTGTCATATGGCATCAACAATTGAGCAGTAAAAAGATGTTGCAAAAGAGATTGAGTAAATGACTCAAACCGGTTTCAAACCATACTGCACGATGGCACCTTTGGCTTCTTTTATCATTTTCCAATCTTATGCAACCCATTTACCTTCTCATCCTCCTGGTCCCACAATCACTGGAAAACCATTGGACTCATATTGGGAACCATTTCTCCTTCAACTATAGCATTTTGAATTATTCCCTTCCATCTAGTTACTGGATACACACTACCATCGCCCCCACTACCCTCCCCTCCCCATGCTGGATCTGGAAGAGGTAGAGCAGCGGGTGTTAGAGGGTTAAGGGAAATAGGAGCAGGAATAGGAAACGGATCAGGGGGTAAAAATGGATTAGTGCCCCATTGTTCGGGATCTTCCCTGGAGCAAAAACTAGAGTTTTTTCAGGGGTATACTCATCCTTGGTTTCCAGTTCTGTCAGCTTCTTCAGCAGTTTCCTTAGTTGCTTGTCTCCGAGTCCCAGTTCCTTCCTTGATTGTTGCTCTATAGCAGGCACTGATGGTGTTGACAGGTGAAGCAGAGGATTAATTGATGGCAACTGTGGTCAAGAAGATAAATCAGGCTTCCGAGGTGGAAAGGTGGCAGAGCGGTCGGGAGCCACGGCAGGCGGGCGCAAGGTCGGGAGTCTGCATTCCAAGATTCCTCGCCTGTGTTCTCCAGCTTCTCTCCCTCTGGGAACTCCGATGATTCTGGTGGTGTTTTCGGTCGCTTTTGGTTTTGCTTCTCGGTCCCATTTTTACTTTTCATCCGACCCCCAGGGTCAAATGGCACAGCTGACTGAGCTTGAATCAATACAGTCCCTTCAGGTTCTGGTAAGGGTATTTTAGGTGTCTCAAAGAACTGTTTAGAGGTTAAGTTCATATTTTGAGCATTCATCGGTACTGGTAGATCAGGTGTTAAGACAGCAAACGCTGAGGCTGTTGCTGTCCTCTCACTTTTCATTTCTTTTAAGGTTTCTCTAATCAATTTCCAAAGTGTCGGTAAGCGTTGTGCCTCCTTATCTCCATCGCTAATTTTATCCCATAGGACAATACCTATGGCTTCCCAAGTAGGTAACTCAAAAACAGTACCCATCGAGGGGATCAAGTCTCTATCCTGTGCCCATTTCAATAATTCACGTAAGGTCCTGCCTTCGTGTAATAAATCTCTCATAGAGAATATATTGGAGGAGCTTAACTACTGTCTCTTCTTGTTGTACATCAGAGTGTAGACCCCATCTCCTCCCCAGCCGCTCACCTGATCAGGGCAAGATTCTTCAATTCCGAGCTCGTTTATTCCGTAGCCGGGCACCAGCTACATAGACTGCTGGGGCAGCAATCTCTTTTCGTCTGGCTTCTCCGCTCCTCTCTCATTCCAGCTGTCTTCATCGCTCCTGGAAGCAACAGCATGAGAGTCCGTGTTCCAGGCCATCCTTAATCCCTGGTCCGGGCTACCCTGGGTCCCTGTTCGGGCGCCATTTGTGGGAAAACAGTCTGCGGAGGCTTAAGGATTCCATGTGCACATCAATATGATTGTATGAAATCGTTTATTAGCAACTTGCACTCACTTTATATAGAGAAGCCTTGTTTACACCATCTTATCATGCAGGTGGCTTTGTATTCCAATTACACGTACCATTCTCACGGAAAGATTCTTCTCACATAATTATTTTCCTCTTCTGTTGCCAATTAAGTTATCTCTTTCCCAGTAGCTCATTCTCAGAAAGCCTCTAACTAGGCCTCAATAACCATTAACCCAATGTGGCCTAAACTGAAGTAAGTCAGGATTGCTCACAACCTGTATATTTCTGAACTGTTTCCCCAACAGTTGGTGGCACTTCTGCAGTGGCCCTTACTGAAAATGTTGAGGGGATTGGGTGGGTTCAGGGATGGAGAGGACGGCTCCTAGCTGACTCATTACTTCCCTGCCGATCAACCCTCCAAGCTGCCCTGGCAACAGCAACACATATGGACGCACGGTTACCTTCTGACCTTCAGGAAACTGCAGTTGCACTGGTTCAAGGGCCTGAAGGGGGGTGGAACCACCACCTACTCCCTGGACGGCATCACGGGCAGTGACAAGTTTCCAGTGACGAGGCCACACGTTGAGGTTGATGATTGTGACATCAGCCCCGGTGTCCATCATCACGGAAAGCGTCCTCACCTCTTTTCCAGCGGTCATTTTCACAACAATAATGGGCCTTGTCTTCATCTGCTGCACTAAATTTACTAGAGTGCCTCCAGAGGATCCAAAGCCCTGACCGCCTCGTACCGTGGGGACGTTCTTTCCCAAGTTCATTTTTGGGAGGAGGACTAGTTGTGCTATCCGGGTTCCCGCTTTGATTATTAGGGGGGGCGTCAACATGAAACACATGATTAGAATTTTCTGTAGAATCCGCGTCTATAACCCCTGGGAGCACAATAAGTCCTGCGACTCCAGTGGATGAACGTCCCATTAATAAGGCTCTTACCGTGCTGTTTTCCTGATGTATAGTTCCGTAAATCCCTGTTGGTAACTGGTAAACCTGAGCAGTTGTCAACGTGATGTCTATTGCGGAGGGCACATCGATGCCCAAGCTTCCCCTTGTGGCTGGGGCGGGGAGCTGTTGTATAGGGCTGGCCCGGCTACTTGTGTCCTGGCGCGGGGGCCTTGCGCGCTGCATCTTCCGTTTTTTGCGGACCTGCATGCCAGGTTGTTATGATTATCTTTCTGGCAGCGGTCGCACCACACTGTGGCTGAGCAGTCTCTCGCCGAGTGGCCTGTTGCTCCACATCGGTAGCAGACGGGGGCGGAATTTCTTGGTCAATTTCTTTTGTATCAATTTCCCCTTCTGCCTAGCCTCTGTGCCACTGCTGCGAGGAGCTTCTGGGTGGGTTCCAGAGCGGCAGCGAAGGCACTGGCCATTCCTTGGTGTTGCTGCGTCTGGGTGGCCCTGGAAGCTACCTCTAGCATTTCCGAAACACCAGCTGTCTTCGGTAACGTGGAAAACAGCGACTTCATTTTCGGATTTGCATTTTTGAATGCCAATAGCTTAAACATGGATTCCCTTTGTTCATTTCCCAGCTCGGATTGAGCCGTGATAGACTGCCAGAGTCTATCGACAAAATGTTGGAATGGCTCATTCATTCCTTGTTTAACAGCAGTAAACGAAGGGATTGGAGTGGGCTCAGGAACCACGTTAAATGCTTGGCGGGCTAAATACGCAGCAATGTGATGGAGCACAGTCGGGAACTGGAGCTGGACTTGAACGTCCGCATATTGTCCCGCGCCCGTGAGCATCTCGCCGGTTACCCCTGACAATGGGTCACCGGATGCTCGAGGGCGGTTTGCCTCTTCTTGGGCCAGGCGTTCCCATTCTTTAACCCATACAATCTGTTGGGAGGGAGCTAGCAGGTACCTGGCCAAGTTGCGGCAATCGTGGGGACAGTTGGTGTCTGCGGTGAATAGCCAGTCCAGGACGGTTTGACCACTCTCTGATTTTAATCCTCCCTCTCTCAGGGTCTTCTTGGCTTGCTGTAAGGTTTTCCAGCTGTGTTGTTCGAATATAGGCGGCCCATTGTTATCATGGCGGACAGGGCAAGCAACAGTGTTGGCCTCCCACTCCCCTTCGAGGATGGCATCACGGATGATTCCGGACCATCTTCCGGGTCGGGGTTTACCACCACCTTTGATGCCAGGGTTGGTCCGCCTCGATAACAGTGGGGCTGGAATGTCTTCTTCATCGTCGTCAGGGAGGGTGGGTGGATCTCGATAGTTACGGAAGGGTGACCGTTGCTCTATGTCCGTTATTCTTTTTTCTAAAGACTTCACCGCCTGAGTCGTTTGCTCTAGGAGAGCTTTTATTGTAGACTCCGGGCCGACAGGTGTAGCTGATTGGGCGGCTGCTTCATGCTCATTTTCTGAGCTGGGAGGTGGCAGTAAAGGCGGTTTCACGCAGCAGATGGAGCCACCCATCTCGGAGGCATGGGTCGTTGGCATCTTCACATTGCTTTCGGTCTTTGGAGCAGGTACTTCTTTTTCTTCCTCCGGCCCGATGTCTGAGAGGAATTCGGCTATGGACCGATGTGCCTTTCCTCTCATGCCCTTGATGCCAAGGCTGTTGTCCCTTAAACCTAGGAACGCCTTTTGGGCTTTTTCATTCTCAGGGGGTAGTGGAAGTGCTGTTGGGACTACGCTGGGTTCTGCCTCAGGTGGTGGTGTTTTATTATCAAGGCTGCCGTTTGGTGGGAGTGCCGCTATCGCAGTGATGGCAGCTTTCGCCTCAACTTTTATCTCTTTTAAAGCATTAATCACCACCTCCCAAGTAGCATCTACTCCGGTTATATTTTTGCGAATTCCTTGATCATGGAGGTTATTCAATAAGTCAAAAACCTCTTTCCAGAGTTCCCGCACAGCAACAGCGGAGGGGGAATAAGAGAGTCCCTGCTCGACCGGGGTGCTTGATGAAAGTCCCATCTTTTTTTCTTTTTCTTGGTTAATTAGTAGTGTTGAAGGAAGGGTAAGAGATCTTCTTACCCGAAAACTCAGATCTTCTGCTAATTGCAGGTCGCGCTAGATTGGATCTCTTTTTCTGGATTCGTCGGAACACGGGCTAGACTGAAATCTATGCCCGCATTCTCCACTAGATGTTGCGAAACGAACATTTCTTTAGGAATTGGCACCTCAAGGTCTAACTAGGTGTCGCAATAGAGACTTGTGAGCTGTGCTCTAAGTCTATCACTCACAAGGTGAAAGTAGCCTGGAGTGGTCTGTGGCTCAAAGAGCTACGAGCCTCTCTCTTGACTAGCCCAAGAGTGACCGAGTCTGTGGGTGTGAGCCTCACCTTTTACTGGCCCCCTGGTCCTGCACATGCTCAATAGGGGGCCTGCCCTAACTAGGCACAGGTGGACTTGATACTCGCTCACACCCACTTCTCGGCAGTTATAAGCATCTGGTTGCTTTGTTCCTCTACAGTGTGACTTTTCTGCTAAAGCAGGGTGCTGACCCAAATCTTGCAGACATCGATGGCAACACTGCCCTCCAATTGGCCATCCTGGCTCGTAGTAAAAAACTCGTGGGGCTGCTACTCAGGCATGGTGCCAAACTGGATGCCAAGAATAAGGGAAATGTTTATATTTCTTCAAGAAGTCCTTTCAGAAAGTTGCATCGATATTTCTTTTACAGATTTTTTAAATTTTTTTAAATGTGATTATTAACATGATGCATTTCTCTGACTTTTCAGGACTGTACCCCATTAACTCTTGCTATCACTGAAGAACACGAGGAGATATTAGAAGATCTCCTGAAAGCAGGAGCTGATGTGCATGCTCGAGATGAGCATGAAAGGTAAGGGATTTATCCAGGAGAAGGAGGGGGTGCAGGAAGAAGGAGGGGGTGCAGGAAGAAGGAGGGCCTCCAGGAGGAGGTGGGGATCCAGGAAGAGGAGGGGGTCCAGGAAGAGAAGGGGATTCAGAAGGAGGAGGGGGTCCAGGAAGAGAAGGGGATTCAGAAGGAGGAGGGGATCCATAAGGAGGAGGGGATCCAAGAATAAGAGGGGGTCAAGGAATAGGAGGGGATCCAGGATTAGGAGGGGGTCCAGAAGGAGGAGGGGGTCCAGGAATAAGAGGGGGTCCAGGAAAGCAAAGACTTTGGTTTGCTCCTTGAGTGTGTATCCAAATGTGTTCATTGTAAAGTAAACGGGAAAATACCTCTTCTGAGACCAAGCAGGGATGAAAATAATGACTGTGTTTGTGTCAGATGATCCATGGCATTGCATGTTTTGAATCTTTCAGAACCCCACTAATAATTGCTGCTTCTGTTGGGGAGATGTATTTGGTCAAAGTTCTCCTTTCTCACGGAGCCAATTTTTCCCATGAAGACAGAGATGGGAGGATAGCTGTGGATTATGCTGATCTCCATGGCCATTTACGGTAACCTTTGGACTTTATGATTAGAATAAGTGGTGTGGTCTCTTCCTCTTCCAGTAAACCTCTTCCAGTCTTATTTTCACACCTTAAAGTCTTTCTTCCCTATTCCCTTTTATCTTCCTTTGGGAGGGTGGAAGGGGGGGGTACCAGAGCAATTCTCTCACCTGGGCTTTTGGTTAGCACTGAGATTCTCTCAGGTGGTTATGTGTGCCTAAAAGGCAGGCTGAAAAAATGTTCTGAGCAGGAGTTAATAACTTGGAAGGTGGGAATGTGCATTTATAGGGTGAATGTGACTGCAGGGAATGCTGGAGTGAGTTCTGTGTGTATTACCCTTAGGAAATGCAGTGATGCAGAAGATACCAGCATAGTCATCACTCCTGAGCAGGCAGGAGCTGCTCCAAATTTTGGGGTGCACCTGCTGTGGACAGAGGAGGTAGGATCCTTAACTAGGGAGGAGCTCAAGAGGAAAATTATGTCCTTTTCTTGAGGTGGTTTGTATTGTCAGCACTGACTGTGCTCCCTCGTGACTTCAGTGCAGGCATCAGGAGGAGCAGCACAAGAAGCTTTGTGAATGTGCTGATTTGTTACTTTTTGGCCTTGTCTGGCTGTTGTGATTTGTGTGTTCCATGTCCACTGACAGGATTGTGTCCTATAGGATTAATTTTAATATAAATGAACTCTAGATTGGGACCTGTTCTTCTTTCAGCTTTTTTAAGTGTGTTATATCAGAGCTGTGTGGCAAATGGACAGCAGAGAGTGTTCAGGGAGCACTTATTGGCATTAACAGTGCAGTCAGGCTGGCACTGCAAAGCACATCATGAGAGTCCCTTTGCTGTGCTGCAGCAACAGAGGGTTAGAGGTTAAGCTGGGGTGATCCTGAGAGAGCTTCGGAGGTCCTCTGAAGTGTATGTTTTGGGGAGGAGTCCTTGTGCCACATCCACTCCATGTGCTTGTGGTCAACTCAAGAGAAGCAGCACTGCCTCCTGCTCTGAGGCAAATGTTACAGCCCTGTCACCAGGGAATTGGGTGCTGGGTACCTGTAATAAGAGAACCACAGCATTTGTTGGCTTGAAATTTGAGGTGTTACTGAGCAGGATGGGTAGAGAAGGTGGATAGTGATTTGTATTCTAAATAATATAAGAACACAGGGACCTGCACCCACAGGTGCCACACAGAGTGTTCCAGGAGGCACAGAGGTGCATCCGAAAACCGACACTCAGGTGTGACTCTTGCAGCAGTCACCACACCCATTTGGGTCCAGTTGTGGCCAGTTTCATTCTGTAGGAGCTGTAGAGTTGTCCATGTTAAATGTTTGTGTGTACTGTTTAATTGTGAGCTTGCCAAATCTAATGTCAGCATGTCATTGAATCTTTGAACAGCAACAGATAACCTTTGTGAAGGAGGCCCTATTGGGTGTTGGTTTCCCTATTCACCTATTCACCTATTGTGGTGTTGGTTTCCCAGTTGGACTGGAGGATCCTAGAGGATTTTTTCCAGCCGTAATGATTTTGTGTTTCTCTGATTCTGTCCACACAGGAGGCATTGGCCCAGCTCCAGAGGGAAAGCCATTTATTCCATCAGCTGCTGCACAGGGATGCTTTAATGACATTTCCCACAAACTCTGCTGAAAAGCAAGTTTCCACGCTGGAAAAGATGAACAAGGATTAAAGGCCAAGTGTGCTGGTTTAAGAGAACAAGTCTTACACTATGAGGCTGAAAAACTACAAAAAAGGGAAGTAAAGGACACACTTTTTGCAGTGTTGAAGGCTCTGAGCAGTGTTTTGCTGTTCATTTCTGCATTCTTTTGGGACCTGCCTGTTCCTCACAAAAGTCAATTTCAGCCACTAAGCTTTCTCTTCTCTGTTTTGTGATGTGCAGCAATCTTTAAATTTCTTCTGTGTGGCTGTGTTAGGCTAATTAACTGGTCAGAAGACTGGTTAGGATGTTAGTTAAAGTTTTTTTCTGAAAATTCCACCAGTCCCAGGCAGAGCAAAGATTTAAAAGTTGCTGTGTACCCATTTTGTTAATCTTTACTTTCTGGAAAACAGGAACTACTCCTGATGAGTAATTAGACACTGGTGTGCTGTTTGTGAATAGTGATGTGCAGAGTGCTTTAAAATTCCATTTCTTTCTTTCTCTCAGCCCCAGAGTGTTTGAGTGAGGTGAATACCTGCATGTGTCAGATAACCACCTTATTCTTAATTTTTCAGTTTCTTGAGGAGGGAAGAGGGGGAAGAACTCCTGAAGTGCTGTCAATGGTTTTCCCTTGGGAAAAACTTTGTATTCCTAGTTCCAAAATATCAGGTTCCTTTGGGAGATGGTAGTTGGGTGGGTGGCTGGAGGAAAGGAGGGACTGTCCAGATTTATGAGTGTTGTTACTCTAAAATTAACTTGGTAATAATTTAATGTAATAATTTAATGTAAGTAATATTAATTTAATTTAGTGTATTAATTTAATTCTCTGTAGAATGCAGAACGAGACCCAAGAACTGTCTCATACAAATCCTGCCTTTAGTCACCAGAGTAATATCTGCAGTCAAACTGTGGCTCATGCATTGCAACATATTGATTTGAGTTTTGTTAAAAAAATACATGATTCAGTGTATGCTGGTGTAGTGTTCAAGAAGTATAATGTTTGAATCTTGTTTTATGTATTAGAATTCCTTACAAGCAGCTGCTGATAGTTTGGAGGTGCTCAGCTGTTGACTGCTGGTGGCAGACAAAATTTTCCTACCTACTGAGTTCAAGACAGGTCTAATTGTATAATCAAATAAATTAAATTAAGGAAAGAATTCATGTTCTTATAACTTCTTTCATGCTCATCTAATAATTTCCTTAGGGCAATGTCAGAGAGCTGACATTAAAAAGCTCTCTGTGGCAGAAGCTTCACTGGAAGTTGCTATGAGGCACTGCAGGAACCTGGGGGAAGCCAACCTGGGCTTGGAAAAAACAATGGCAGAGGCTAAATCCAAGGTAGATGAAGTTGTCCCAAAATTCCAGAGCAAACTCCATTCACAGATTGCTTTGAAGCTTTAGTGCTGAGCAGTCCCAAGTCTTGGTAACTCTTGCAGGTTTGACTGCTATGATACAGGCTGCCCAAAACCCTTCAGGTCAAATGGGTTTGGTCATTCCTAATCTGTTCCTGCCAGAGAGAATTCTTTGTGTCTGAATGTTTCAGAACTGATGGAAAAAAAAAAAAAGGAAAAGCCAACAGAAAGCTTTGTGGAAGATAAAAGAACACACGTGGAAGTGGCTGCAAATCCAGTTCACCATTCAACTCATCTGGGACATCCTGGCACCAGTCTGGTTCTGAACAGAAGTCCAAGTCCAGTAGGAAGCATCTTCAGGTCACCCATTCGAGCAGAACCATTGATGAACAGGATTTCCTCTTCTGCAGCCAAGGTAAACATTTTGAAATCTCATCCTCAGCTACTGCTGAAGAGCATCTGTATGCAAGGTTGTGCTTTTTAGCCTAAAGTTACAACTCATTTGCAGGGATTACTCCTGGCGTAACTCCTCCTCATCCCAACATAACATCTAAGAGGTTTGCTAGGTGTGAAAAGTCTGGGTTTTGAGGGTTGTTTTCCAAGAGTTCCCAGAAACCAAAGATGATGCCATAGAATGTTCCCAGCTAAGCTTTAAATTACATTTTCTTATCTAGGATGTATGACTATAATAAATAAATCTGCAAGAAATCTCATTTTATAATTTAATTTAGAAGATCCACTGTGTGTAGGATGCATTTGGGTTTTTATGGGGTTCTCCTGGAGGAGCTGTGAATTTGGTAACTGCTCTCCCTTTAGTCCTGGAGAGAGAGAGGAGGAGGAGAGGTTGAGGAGGTAGAAGTACATGGGGGTGTGGAGGTGGTGGTCACAGGTGATGGTGGTGATGGTGAGGTGGTGATGCCCCAGGAGGAAAGCCAGGTAGATGCCCAGGAAGAGCCAGAAGTGCAAGAGCTGCAGCTCCTGCCTGTCTGCAAATGCCAGGAACTGCCTGATGGAGCTGCTGTTGGACATCTGCTGTTTCTGGGCATGGTGCACTGTCAGAGAAAGAAAAGGGATAAGTAAGTCAGGTCTTATGCCACTAGAGATATAGACCTGTCATTGCAAGGAAAGGAGAAGTTAGGGCAGTGATCCTTCAAAAAACATTTTTAAATTTCCCCTAGAGACAAACAAATTGCTTCTCCCATTTCATGAACAACTTTGGAATGTCCCTGTCCAACACCCTGGCTTATTCTGGTTAAATGTCCATGAAGGAGCCAGAGGAGTCTATGATGCCCAATACAGTAACTGCTAAAAAGGAGCAGGCGGGGATCTCAAAGTAAATCCAATCCTGACATTTTACAGCTTTACATCATTGTCACCTCAATGCACCACCAGCCTGGAGAGCATAGATGAAGGGATTCAGGGTGGTTTGGTCTTATAGAGGTTCTAAAAAAACCTAAAGAAAATTATAATGCAGAAGCCCCTGGCATTTCTGCTGCTCTGCAAGTGAAACCTTGAGGGTGCTGAGAGGCAAAGGGACTGTCCCTTAGTGCAGAGTGAGGACAGCCACTCTGTCCATCAGTCCTGCTCTCAGCTGCACAAAGACGCAAAGACCCTAAAGATAGGGATTCCTGATGGGAGGGTGGGCTTAACCCCAGCCCCACACCCTGCAGTCCCCACAGCCCCAAATCTCAGATGATTTGGATGCTTTTCTACCATGGACACAGCAGCAGGATAGGACCTGCAGCATCAGTGTCTGAGCTGCACCCGATTCCTCACTCCCCAGCCCAGCAAAAAGAAGGGAAAGAAAAAGGACAGAAGCAGCAGGGGCAAGAGGGAAACCTGCCAAAATTCTGCTGCCAAGGGAGTTGGGACAGGGAGACACAGGCAGAGACTCCAGCATTTCTCCCCCCTGGTGGTGGGGGGGGGGCGCTGCTGGAAGTATGCTCAGAATTCAGTGCCCATGATCTGAAGGGCTGGGGGACTGTGCTGTGTGACAGAGAGTAGGGTTTAGCTCTAGGGAGGGCAGCAGCTCTGCAGGGGATGGCTGGGACGTGCAGGAATCTCCCCTGCCATCATCTTCCAGGCAGCAGCTCCCTCTCCATCCCTGTCCATCTCTGCTGCCTGCAGCTCTTTCTCTGTCCCCAGCTCTCCTCCCTGTCAGTGCTCACAGCCCCCATCCCACCCACTGAGAGCTCAGCTCTGCCCTGCAGGCCCCTCCTGGCAAAAGCGGGACCTGTCCAGGGGCATCTCTGGCTGTGCAGGGGCTCAAGAGCAGCTCAGACAAGGGATGAGGAGAACTGGGGTCTCTGTGCCTTCTGCAGAGTGCAGAAAGGGCTTTCCATGCCCTGCAGAGACAAGTGGAAGCAGAGCCTGAGGAGAGCCCAGCCAGGAGCAGGAAAGCCCTGCCCTGAAGGGACTCCTGAAAAGTCCCCTCAGAAATCTTCTGGGCATCAGCTGGAGCTGTGAGCAGCCCTGAGCAATTCATCCCTCTCTCATCAGCACCGGGAGCCTGCCCTGTGCTCCCTGTCTCCTGCCGGCCACAGCTTCTGCCAGCACCAGGGAGCTCCCTGGGCAGGCTGAGAGCTGCCCCTGGCAGGCAGGCAGCAGAGTCCCTGCCCCAGCACACAGCCCCTGGGCTGCAGGACCCTGCTCTGAAGGACAGCCCTGGGCACCCCTGCCTGCACACACCCCCTCACTCCTCTTCACAATTCCCCTTCCACCTCCCGCCCCTTCCCCTCTTACAGCTCCCAGCAGCTCTGGCTCTGCAGCTTTAGGAGATGCCTCCAGGAACTGCACCAGCTTCACTGCCCTGCACCGGACACTCACCATGTCAGAAGCTGGGAAGGTTCTCCTCCACTCAGCTGGCACTCATCCCCTCCATCTTCACCCCCTTGAAGCTCTCTCTGCCTTGCTCATCTCCCCCAGCTACCCTGGCAGTGCCCTCAGCCCTGCTGCGCTCTGCAGAGGAGCTGCTCCTGCCCAGAGCTGTCTCTCTGCAGCACTGCCAGTAGCTCCCTCCAGCCCAGGAGCCCAGCTCACAGCTGTCAGGAGCCCTCTGGGGGGTTGATGCTGAGTCCATGACAATTGCTCAAGAGGCAAGGAGAGGAAGCTGCAGAAGCTTCTTTCTCCACAAGAAAGTCCAAGGCAGAGTCCAAGTCCCAAGTTTCCAAAGTTTCTTGCCGTGTGTGTGCCTGGGTCCCCCTGAGGGACAGCCCTGAGAAAGCAGCGTCCCCTGCAGGGTGTAGGGGGGGCAGGAGGCAGTGATGGCAGGTGGGGAAAAGGAAGGTGAAGGTGGCTCTGGTGCTAAGGAAGCCTGGCTGTGTGTCAGGACTGCAAAGGGCCCAGCCCTGAGCCCATTCCCCAAAGGTGCCAGCCTTGAGCCCCAGCCCCTGGCAAGGGAGGGAGATCCTGTCCCTCCCTCAGCGCTCAGGGCTCTTCTCCTGGCAGCACTGGGATGTGGAGATGGGCAATGGCAAGGGCAGGACTATGGCACGGCACCTTCCAGCCTCCTGCACATGGACAAGGAGGCCCTTAGCCCCAGTGCTGCTGGAAGCTCCACTTGTCTTCCCATGGCCATCAGGGACAGAGACAAGAGCCATCAGAAAAGCCATGGAGAGCTTGGCTCTGCCAAGTGTGCCTCCAGCTTTTCCACAGCTTTTCCCTCTCTCGTCTCCAGCACAGTCTGTCCTGGGCTGTCCCATCCCCTGTGCCTCTTGCCCTGCAGGCTCTGCTCCTTCACCCGCCTGCCCCACCTTGCTGTCCCCTTCCTCTCCTGACATCTCTGTGTCCTCCCTGCCTCTGCCTTGGCACACAGAGCCTTGGGCTGATCCAGGCTTCTTCTGGGGGACGTAGTGTTCCCCAGAATGGCCCTTGCAGTCACATTTCTTTCTTCTGCTCTCCACTTCAGGAACCCCCAGCTGCACTTTGGGCCATTCTTTCTTGCCCAAGCTCTTTCCCTATAGAAAAATTTGTGGAGGCTTAAGGACAACCTGTAGTAACCAATATGGTTAAAGTGAAGTCGTTTATTAACAATTTACACTCGCTTTATATAGAGCCCTTGTTTATATAACGATATTTTGCAGGTGGCTATATCTTGGCTACAAATCCTGTTCTCACAGAACTTCTGCTGGCTACATCATTAAAATGTTGTTATCCTTTTCTGCTGCCAGCTTCCTTATCTTTTGCCCATAGCTAGTCTTTCAGTAACCTTGAAACTGGGCCTCAAGGCCCTTAGCTTACTCTAGCTAAAGCTAAATAGTCAGGATTGCTCACGTCTGTTTTCTTCCAGTTTCCCAACATTTCCCAGTGTGAAGAAAAGCTCCACCATGCCCAAACCCACCCTTCAGGCACTGTCAGGATCCTCCTGTACTGCCCACAGAGTCCACAGCACTGAGCCTTGATCCATGAACCTCTGCAGATTGGGCATGGGCTTGGGGTCTCTAAACCCCATCTTGGGAGAGCTAGTGGAATTCCCCATGGTAACTGAGATGGCTAGTGGTCATATCATCATAGAATCACAGAATCACAAAATTTGTTTTTTTGGAGGGGACCTCTCATGTTCATCCATTCCAACCCCCCTGCAGTAATCAGGGACACCCTCAACTTGATCAGGTTGCTCAGAGCCATCTCAACCACCTCACTGGGCAACATGTGCCATTTTTTCCACTACTCTCATGATGAAGAACTTTTCCCTAACATCCAATTCAAATCCACTCTTGTCTAACTTAAACCCATTGCCTTTCATCCTATCAGTCCAGGCCCTTGCAAGCAGTCCCTCCTCAGGCTTCCACTAAGAATCCTACAGGTACTGGAATGCCCATTGTGCTACAGTCAGTACCACACAGGAGGATGAAAGAGGGGAAGGAGAAAACTTGTGTTGACACTGAGGGGATTCCACATCTCTGCAGTGGTAGATGTAGCTCTCAATACTGAGTAGGAAAGGAGAAGTCTGCCTCACAGAATATTCAGTACTCTGAGTGTGCAAACACAAAGATGGTTCTCAGGAGCAGCCAACATTGATTTACTAAGGAGGAATCGTGCTTGACTAACCTGATATCCTTCTGCAAAGGGATGACCTTTGCAGGGCAGATGAAGGGAGAGCAGTGGATGTCATATACCTTGACTTCAGTAAAGCTTTAGACACTGTCTCCCAAAACATCCTCATAAGAAAACTGAAGAAATGAGGAACAGATGATTGGACTGTCAGGTGGATTGGTAACTGGCTCAATAACAGAGTTCAGAGGGTTGTGATGAGTGGCACAGAGTCAAGTTGGAGGCCTGTGACCAGTGGTGTTCCCCAGGGATCAGTACCGGGTCCAGTTTTGGTCAATCTCCTCATCAACGACCTGAATGAGGGGATGGAGTGTACTCTCAGAAAATTCACTGATGATCCAAACCTGGGAGAGGTTGCTGAGACACCAGAAGCTCTCCATGAGATCTGGAAAGCCTGCAGAGCTGGGCAAAGGTGAACTTCATCAAGTTCAATAAGGACAAGTGTAGAGCCCTGCATCTGGGAAGGAAAAACACCAACCACCAGTGCAGATTACAGGGCATCCTGCTGGAAAAGAGCTTCACAGAGAAAAATCTGGAGTCCCAGTAGACAGGAAATTCTCCAGGGGTCAACAATGGGTTCTTGTGGCCAAGAGGGCCAATGGTGTCCTGGGGTGCATCAGGAAAAGTGTGTCCAACAGATCTTGGGAGGTTTTCCTACCCCTCCACTCTGCCCTGTGGGACCACACCTGAAATACTGGATCCAGTTGTTCAAGGGGCAGGAATCTACTGGAGAGTGGGTAGGGCAAAAAAAGGCATAGGGTGCACCTGGCCTTTAGCAAGCCCTTTGCCATGCTCTACCATTGTTCTGTTGTAGCCAGACTGGAGATGTCTGGAATGAAGAGGTGGGTGATGTGGTGGGTGGGAAGTTCACGAGATGATGAGGGTCACAGTGCCATCAGGGATCCAAAGTCCTCCTGGCAAGCAGTGACAGTGCCTCAGTGTCCAGAAGTTGTGCCAACACTGTTTGCTGTCCGTATAATCCCCCTGTGGGGTGGGACAAAAGGCACTTTCAGCCCCTGTGTGGATGAAGCCACGCTGGGGAAGCCCTTGAGCAGCCTCATCTGGTTCATCCTGCCTTGAGCAGGGCACTCAGACAAGGAGATGCTCAGGGGTCTCTTCCAGCCTGAGGTATTCTGTGATTCTGAATGATCTGGAGGGTCATGGGAATGATCTGTAGGAAACATAAACCCCATTGTCAAAAAGGAAGAGAAGAAAGATCCAGGGAACTCCAGGCTGGTCATTTACACCTCTGTACCCCATAAGGTCATGGAGCAGATCCTTCTGGAGGCACTGCTGGAGCAGAAGAAAAATGAAGAGGTGATTGGGTATAATTAACACAGCTTCCCCAGGGGGAAACTGTGCCTGACAAACCTTGTGGCCCTTCTATGGGAATATCACAGCACCAACAGACCAGGGAAGAGACATCAAGGTCAGCTACCTGGACCTGAGCAAAGCCTTTGACACTGTCCCACACAAGGCCCTGGTCTCCAACCTGGTCAAAGATGGGTTTGATGCATCTGATGATGGACAGACCACAGGGTAGATAAAGAACTGCTGTGATGGCTGCACCCAAAGCGTGGCCACAAGGATGATCAGAGGGCTGGAGCACCTCTCCTATGAAGTCAGACGGAGAGACTTGGGGTTATTCAATCTGGAGAGGAGAAGGTTCCGAGCAGACCTCAGCCTTCCAATACCTGAAGAGGGCTACAAGAAAGCTGGTGAGGGACTTTAGGATGTAGGGTAGTGATAGGACAGGGTGGAGTGGATTCAGATTAGAGGAGAGTAAATTTATATCAGATCTTTGGAAGAAGTTCTTCACCATGGGGGTAGTGAGCCCCTGGCACAGGGTACCCAGAGAGGTGGTGGAAGCCCCATCCATCCCTGGAAGTTTTTAAGGCCAGCTGGATGGGGCTCTGAGCAACCTGATCTAGTGGGACGTATCCCTGCCCATGGCAGGGGGGTTGGATAGATAAAACTGGGCTTACTAGAGAGGAGCCTGGAAGTGGCACGTCAGTACCCACTGGTCAGCTTGAGGAGGGGGGCTTTAAACTGAAGGACCTGCAGGGAGGGATCCAAAATGGCAATGATCACCCCACCATCACCACTACAGCTGATCTGCGATGAAACCACGCAAGCCAGAGGAGTGTAAAATGTTCCTTGGCTGTCTCCTTAAATAGGAACCAAAGAATCAGCCTCCTGAAGTGTATGGATACAAACACAAGCAGCCTGGAAAATCAAATCAAGATGAGGAACTGGAGCTCCATGCCCAGTCAGGTAGTTCTGATATCATAGGAACAAAAACTGACACATCTTGGGAAGGGTCACAGGACTGGAGGATCATGACAGAAGGCTATGGGCTGTTCTGTAAAGACACAGAAAAGAGAAAAGCCTCAGAATCAGCTCCTCAAACACCCAGAGCTTTTGCCAGCTGTTCTACTCGAGCATTTCAAGCACAGACAATCCAAACACAGCTCTCACAGCAGCCACAGTGCCTCTGCCAGCAACATGTTCAAGCAGGGGAAAGGAACTGCTCTGAGAGCTGCAGGGCAGAGGAGAGGGGCAGCTGAGAGCAGTCCCTGAGGGGAGAGCAGTGCTGGAGCAGAGACACCTTCCCCTCTGGGGAAAGGAGAGAGGAGAAGGGAGAGAGACTGAGGGGCTGGAAACTCAACTGCACAGCTGGCATGGAACAGCCCTGCTGGCAAGGAAAAGAAGGACATCTAGACACAGAGAGACAAAAGCCATCTCACCTTCCTGCCCCTTGCCCCCAGCCATGCTCACGTTGCTCAAATGTGACTTTCTTTCTAAAATTGAATGTATTTCAGTTAAAAACTAACATCACCCAGGTATGGGTTTCTCCAGAGCTGAAGATCTACATCTGTCCCACCATGCTCGTCCATGAGCTGCAGATCCCCATCTGCCCCTCCGTGCTCCTCCATGGGCTGCAGGGGACAGCTGCCCTCTCCCCACAGCCTGCAGGGGAACTTCTGTTCTGGCCCTTCCTTCAGTCACTGACCTTGGGGTCTTGTGGAGGGCTGGCAGCAGGCTTCCACCTCTTTCTCCAGGGACATCTTGGGCATTTTCTGCCACAGACATTCCATGGTCACCCAGGGCAGCTGCTGACTCCTGAGGGAGGTGCTCTCCCAAATATGGGCACCAAAGCTGCCCACACCTCTTATATACCCCCAGAGTCACTGCAGAGACCCCCATGACAATGGTGGCCAGGCACCAGGCCCTGCATCACAAAAGCCCTTGTGGTGTCTGTGGAGACTCCCAGTCCTGGAACTGGCTGGGACTGTGTCACAGAATCATGGAATCATGGAATGGGTTGGGTTGGAAGGGTTAAAGATCATCTAGTTCCAATCCAACCCATTCCATGATTCCATGATCTCACCCAACTGAAGCCAACCCTGCCCCTGTCGCCATGGAACTCACTTCATAATCCCACCCACACCATCAGCCTCAGCACTAGTCTTTCTTGGAGCTGCTCCAGGATGAGCTTTCCATGCTCCTCCTGCTGCATAACCCTCCAGATCATTCCCATGACCCTCCAGATCATTTTGAATCACAGAATACCTCAGGCTGGAAGAGACCCCTGAGCATCTCCTTGTCTGAGTGCCCTGCTCAAGGCAGGATGAATAAGATGAGGTTGCTCAAGGGCTTCCCTAGCGTGGCCTTATGCACAAAGGGGCTGAAAGAGCCTTTTGTCCCACCCCACAGGGGGATTATAAAGACAGCAAACAGTGTTGGCACAACTTCTGGACACTGAGGCACTGTCACTGCTTGCCAGGAGGACTTTGGATCCCTGATGTCACTGTGACCCTCATCATCTCGTGAACTTCCCACCCACCACATCACCCACCTCTTCAATCCAGACATCCCCAGTCTGGCTAAAACAGGACAATGGTAGAGCATGGCAAAGGGCTTGCTAAAGGCCAGGTGCACCCCATGCCTTTCTTTCCCCTGCCCACTCTGCTTCAGCAATCCCCTCTTTGTCCTTCACCTGCCTGAAACAGGCTCAGTTCTCATTCCCATGGTTTCCCTTTTCTCCCAGTCCCAGGGTCAACAAGTATCTGTGTGTGCTGAGGGGGAGAGGCTGTGCTGTCTGCAGCAGGAGTAGCAGCAGCGTTGGCTTTCTCAACAGCAGCAGTGTCTGTGGGCAGCAGCTGCAAAGAAAGCAAAAGTACAAGACAGAAAATTACCTTTATCCTGCCCCAAACCAGGACACACCTGGTTTGCTTTTTAGCTGTACCTTACACTAAGCAGAGGTCTGCAGAAATAAAATGATATCCTATTAACTTCAGAATGACAGTGTGGGATGGTGTGACATCAAGAGATATACCCTAGATACAGGAAACACAAAGTAGCAAATAGACTGGAAAACCTGTTGATGAGGTCCTTTGTTCCAGCTGCTGACCACCAAGGGATGGATGCTCTCTGCTTGGCTGTGGGACCCGCTGGGAACAGGACTCCCCCAGAGATTTCTCTGCAGGGACCAAATGCTCCCACCAAAAGTATTCAGGAGTGAATTCTTTTCTCCATAAGAGAGTTGAATGGCAAAGCTGTCTGTGCTTTAGGGCTTACTGCCTGTTTCTTGAAGAGCTGCTCTCTCCGAGGATATCCAAATTCCTCTTTCTGTCTGACAAATAGGAAAGTCCTGTCCCCCTCTGCAGGATGTGTCTGTTGTGTGCTGGTCAGGCTGCAGAAGTCATTCTGTGCAGAGGCAGCACAAGTTTTGACTGGATCCCCAAAGGGAAATGGTAAGATGAGTGTTTGCTGCTGTGAGTTGTGTCTGAAGGAAAGGGAGCAGATCAGAGGGCTGGGTGTGGAGACACGTGTGACAGCTCGAGAGCAGAGCTGCCATGAAGCCTCTTTTAGAATGAGGCTCTGAAACTTGAGTGGCATCAGAAAGCTCTGAGAAGAAATACACTGTCCATGTGCTTTCCTTAGGAAAATGAACCCTCTGGCCCGCAACAGGGAACTGGAGCTGAGCTCTGGCTCTCAAAACTGAGCCATGCCAGACACGTAGCAAAGGACATGAGCACATTGCTGGTGCCCAAGTGGTTTTGTTGCCCGTAACCAAAACACAAACCAACAGAGTCAGTTTATGCGGTGCTTTATTCAGGGCCCGGGAAGCCTGAGGACTAGCGTCCAAAGTCAGGGTTCCGAAGACCCTCATTTTTGGTTCAGCTTTTATACTTTTTTTCATTACAGGCCACGTACAGAGTTACATAAATTTTAGTCACAAACTGTCACATAGATCATGCAGATAACAATAGACAAACAGTCACATAGATCTTACAAATAACAATAGATAGTCATCTCTTAAACTGTAAATCCACGGTTTACCATTTTAGCTGTCATTACCACCTGGCCCACCACCTGGATACAATATTTTATCTTGATCTTTGGTATATGGCATCAGTTTGCTTAACTATTCTCCTTTTGATTAATGTTTTTGCTGATGGGGTCAACACACTCCTTATTCTCCTTTGATCATTGTTCTTGTAAGGGTTAGCTCATTCTTAACTAGTTACTTATTTCCAGAGTTTTAGTCTACCCGAGCCCCTTCTAACTCTTAATTTGTCCATTTTAAAATTTTACAACCAATATTATTTTATTTCTACTGTAAACTGCAACAATTCCCCCCTTTTGAGCAACCTTCGATTATTCCTTCGCAAGGATGCTCAACCTTTAAGCCTCTTGATAAGCAGGTGCAGGCGTCCCTTCTTCTGGAGATATTACCTCCTTCCGGGTTATAGCCTTCAGTGGTTCCACTGACCAGTTCCTGATGTAGACTTGGTCTCCTGGAAAGATGTCGTGGACCGGATTTTCCAGGGGTAACGGTCGGTTCCACTGCAACGCTCCTCTAAGTGCTGTAAGGGTCTTATTCAGAGACAACACATAATTTAATATCACCTGATCCCCTACCAGATGAGGGTCCCCTTGGTAAGTAACAGCATGGTATGGTTTGCCGTACAAAATTTCGTACGGACTTACCCCTATCTCTTATCTTGGTTTAATCCTAATTCTTAACAGAGTTAAAGGCAACGCCTGTGGCCACTGGATCTTTGCTTCTTGACAAATTTTCTTAATTTGGTTTTTCAATGTTTGATTCATCCGCTCTACCTTACCACTTGATTGGGGTCTCCAGGGTGTGTGCAGATTCCAAGTTATCCCTAGTATTACAGAAATCTCCTGCACAATCCCTGCAGTGAAATGAGGACCCCTACCAGATGATAGCCCCAACGGCACCCCAAATCTAGGGATGATTTCTTTCAAAAGTGTTTTTACCACTTCCTTTGCCTGATTGGTCCTGCAAGGGAAAGCTTCTGGCCATCCCGAGAATGTGCACACATACACCAACAGATGTTTGTATGCTTGGGCTTTTGGTAACTCAGAGAAGTCTATTTGCCAATAATCTCCTAGTTGGGGACCTACCTGTAACTTACCCATTTGTACCTGCCTTCTTACCACTGGGTTGTTTTTGATACACACCGGACACATTGCATTTACTCTTTTAGCCAATGTTAACATCTGGTTTGAGAATATTTCATTTTTCAAAAATTTTACCATTGCCTCCGCACCCCAGTGACACTTATTGTGTTCTGTTTCCAGTACTGTCCTCATGATTCTCACTGGCAGGATCACCTGTCCTGTTGGGGTCACATACCAACCCTTGATGTTCTTCCGTGCCTGCAACATCCGAGCCAGCTTCTCGTTCCACAAAGCTGGACCCGTCCGTAAACAATTCCCAATCAGGGTCCGGCAGTGGCTCATCCTTCAGGTCCTTCCGGCTGGCGTACACTTGTTCAATTACCTCCATACAGTCATGTTCCAGCTCTCCTTCTTCCTGGGTGGACCTGAGGAATTCT
This sequence comes from Calypte anna, assembly GCF_003957555.1. Classification (NCBI taxonomy): domain Eukaryota; kingdom Metazoa; phylum Chordata; class Aves; order Apodiformes; family Trochilidae; genus Calypte; species Calypte anna. Next base: position 22,438,057 of record NC_044276.1, read on the forward strand.
GCTGGGTTAAGGTGATTTGTTATTTTCAGCTCCACATCATCCTGTTCCCTCAATTGGGCCTGGTATTGGAGCATCCTGCTCGACGAGAGCCAATGGCCCCCCTTTTGTTCCAATACTGTGATGACCATATGAGGCACATAAACTGTCATGTGCTTGCCCAATGTTAGCTTACGTGCTTCTTGGATCAGGATTACTGTGGCTGCCACTGCTCTTAGACATCCTGGCCATCCCCCACTTACTGAGTCCAATTGTTTAGAAAAGTATCCAACCGGTCTTTTCCAAGACCCCAGTTTCTGAGTGAGCACCCCCAAGGCTAACTTTTGCCTTTCATGTACATACAATTGAAAGTCCTTGGTTAGATCAGGCAGGCCCAGGGCAGGTGCTTCCTTGAGGGCCTGTTTTAATTCCCGAAACGCTTTATCTTCCGTGGGTCCCCACTTAAATCTCGGTTCCTTCACAACCTCATACAGTGGTTTGGCTGTCAGCCCAAAGTCGGGGATCCACAGTCGACACCAGCCGATCATTCCTAGAAAAGATCTTAGTTCCTGATTATTACGGGGTACTGGAATTGCACATATGGCTTGTATGCGATTTACTCCCAAACGACGAACCCCCTGCGAAATTTCACATCCTAAATAGATGACCTTTTGTTTGACCAGCTGTGCCTTTTCTCTGGATACCTGGTATCCAGCCTGTCCCAGCATATTCAATAGTCCAATGGTTAATTTGAGGCAGAGACCCTGTTCTGTGGTACCCAGGAAAATATCATCCACATATTGCAATACCACATATGAAAAAGGCAAATCTTTTACCTGGGTAATCTTTCCATTCCTCAAGTTCCTTGGCCAGCTGGTTACCGAATATGGTGGGCGAGGATTTAAATCCTTGGGGAAGCCTGGTCCATGTGAGCTGGTGCTTCCGTCCCGTGTCGGGGTTCTCCCATTCAAATGCAAAAATGTTCCTACTTTCAGGTGCCAGGGGTATGCAGAAGAAGGCATCTTTTAAATCAATTACTGTAAACCATTGAAATTTCTCAGAAACAGATGTTAACAATGTGTACGGATTTGCCACTACAGGATGTATATCTTTGGAGATTAATTGCCCTTAAGTCCTGTACTAACCTGTAACCACCGTTAGGCTTTTTGACCGGGAAGATAGGAGTGTTGAATTCAGATTCACACTCCTGCAAAATTCCTAAATTTAGGAATTGAGTTATCATGGGGGCTATTCCCTTCCTAGCTTCCAGACTGATGGGGTATTGCCGTACCCTTACTGGTTGGGCCCCTTCCTTTAACTCCACTACTTCTGGTACTGCCGCTTTTGATTTACCTGGGGTCCCTGTTTCCCAAACCCCCGAAGCCTTTCCCCAATCCAGCGTCACCTCTCCTTCAGGGACCTCCCTGGCCGCCGCGCCGGGCCCCACCGGCCCCGACGTCAACCCTGGCGACCCGAGCGGGACGAGCTCCGCCCGACGCAGACAGCCGCCCGCCCGTGCGGGGTGGCCGGGGGAGAGGCCCGCGCCTCCCCCCCCCCGACGCCGCCGGCGCCCTTTCTCCTTTTCTATAGTGTCCAGCAACATCTGCAAATCATTCCAATCAGGATTCTGAGTTTTTATTACCATTTTCACAACCCGAGCCACTTTCTCAGGATTTTCCCTGTACGCCCCCGCCGATTGTTTCCATATTATTAAATCATTCAGTGAAAAAGGAACCTTTCTCATCACCTTCCCTCCATCCGCTCCCACTGCCTCTCGCAGCGGAGCCATCAACTGAGGCTGCGAAAAACCGCCTCCCTTCTCCAGCCTCCCTCTCCGAGTCCGCTCCGCAAGTGGCGTTCTCGGCTGATTAACCCAATCCTTCCTGCTCTATCCCCTCCTCGGATGAGGAAGGAAGAGAGACCCTAGCCGTATTTACCGGGGGAGCCTCAGGAGGTGGGAGCGGCGGCGCGCTCGGGGAGACCAACAAAGACACATCCTCCTATTCCTCGGAAAATCGTATCTTACGCTGTTTACAACCAGGACATTTATCACATTCTACTTCCAACAATCCACATGCTTTTTCTTTCTCTTTTTCTTTTTCTTGTTTTTTCTCTTTTTCTTTTTTTTTTTTTTTCTTTTTTTTTTCTTTTTTTTTTCTCTTTTTTTTTTTTTTTTTTTTTTCTCAGTTTCCTGCAAGAAACTCATCATAGGGCTTAATATTTCAGGAGTTAATGTACCATTTTGTGGCCACTGCATTCCCCCCGTTTCATATTCAGGCCACACATGATTACAGTAATCAATCAAGGTTTTCTTCCGTAACTCCTGTCCAAAATTGCCTTCTTTCCAATGTTTCAACAGACAACCCAGAGGTGAATCCTCAGGGATATCCTTGCTATTACAAGAGAGAGCTCTAAAGGTCTTAAAAGGCAGCATGCTGACACTTATATTTGCGCGCTCTTACACACACACACACACACACACACACACACAAAACCAATATTCGGCCGATTACCAATACCAAATACCAAACTTGCCTATTCTCGTCGCCGCGAGTGGCAAGTGCTGGATCTGCACAGCTTTCTACTTGCCGTCTTACGACCAGCGCCCAATACCAAATACCAAACTTGCCTATACTCGTCGCTGCGAGTGGCAAGTGCTGGATCCGCACAGCTTTCTACTTGCTGTGTCTTACGACCAGCGCCTAGGCTTCCAACCAACCAATCCTAATACTAACCTAATACTAACTTATTTCTATAAGGAATAAAGCACCTTCGGGCTTACCTTATGGTCATCCGTCGGGCGCGGGGTCGGGCACGGGTTGATGTCTCCTCCAGGAATCACCTGGTGCCGGCTTGGAGTGAATCAGCACATGAACCGCCCCAGCCGCCCCCGGAGTCCCATCTGGGTCGCCAGAAAACTGTTGCCCGTAACCAAAACACAAACCAACAGAGTCAGTTTATGCGGTGCTTTATTCAGGGCCCGGGAAGCCTGAGGACTAGCGTCCAAAGTCAGGGTTCCGAAGACCCTCATTTTTGGTTCAGCTTTTATACTTTTTTTCATTACAGGCCACGTACAGAGTTACATAAATTTTAGTCACAAACTGTCACATAGATCATGCAGATAACAATAGACAAACAGTCACATAGATCTTACAAATAACAATAGATAGTCATCTCTTAAACTGTAAATCCACGGTTTACCATTTTAGCTGTCATTACCACCTGGCCCACCACCTGGATACAATATTTTATCTTGATCTTTGGTATATGGCATCAGTTTGCTTAACTATTCTCCTTTTGATTAATGTTTTTGCTGATGGGGTCAACACACTCCTTATTCTCCTTTGATCATTGTTCTTGTAAGGGTTAGCTCATTCTTAACTAGTTACTTATTTCCAGAGTTTTAGTCTACCCGAGCCCCTTCTAACTCTTAATTTGTTCACTTTTAAAATTTTACAACCAATGTTATTTTATTTCTACTATAAACTGCAACAATTTCTGGAGCAGTCTTTCTACTGCCAAGGCCCTTTATGCACTCTTGGAAAGCAGGCTATGGTTTTTGTTTCAGAAATATGACGGTTTTTCTATTCCATTTCATAAAGCAGGTGTGCAGAAAATGAAAAAGGGTAAAGAGGAGCACGTTTGGTAGAAGCGAGAAATAAGGGTCAGAGACTGATGAAAATTTAAAAACGAAAATCCAAATCAATTTATTTACAAAAATTACAAAAAAGGAGAGGGTGGGGAGGGCAGGGGAGGGAAGAAAAGGAAATGGAAGGGAAGGAAGGGGAAAGAGGAGGGGGAAGGGGAAAGGGGGAAGGGGAGAGGGGGAATGTGAGAGGGGGAATGGGTGGGGGGGAATGGGTGGGGGGGGATGGAAGGAGGGGAATGGAAGGGGAGGAATGGGAGAGGGAAATGGGAAGGTGGAAATGAGAGGGGGGGAATGTGAGCTGAAGGGGAAAGAGGAAAGAGGGAGTGAAAAAGGGGAAGGAGAAAGGGGAAAGAGAAAGGGGAAAGAGTAAGGGCAAAGAGAAAGGGAAAAGACAAAGGGAATGGAGAAAGGGGACAGAGAAAATGGGATGGAGAAAGAGAAAGGTGGAAAAGGGAAAGGAGAAAAGGGGGAAAGGTAAAAAAGGAAAGGAGAGAGTGAAAGGGTGACACAGGAGAAGAGTGGAGAGGAGAGGGGGAAGGAAGGGGAAGAAAGGGGAGAGGGAGAGAAAGGAGAGGGAGAGGGAGAGGGAGAGGGAGAGGGAGAGGGAGAGGGAGAGGGAGAGGGAGAGGGAGAGGGAGAGGAAAGGGGACGGGGAAGGGGGAGGGGAAGGGGAGGGAAGGGAAGGGAATGGGAGAGGAGGGAAAAGGGAAGGGGGAGAGGACAACGCATCAAAAAAACACCAGGGAAGGGAAACAGGGCTGTCATCCATCTAACATCCATCCAAACTCCCAAAGATGTAGTTTAAAGTTCATCAGTGTCTGGGGAGAAAAGAGACAAGATTCCTGCTGTTACTTTTACAGGAGAGAGGGGCAAAGAGGTCACTGTCAGAACATTACGGATACGAAGCCAGAGCTGAATACTCTCTGTGATTAAAAGCAGACAGCAACAGAAGGAAATGGGCTCAGGGGCTTCCTGCTTTGAAACAGCACCAGTCACTGAAAAGCTGTGACTCTGGAGGAATCATCACAAAGTAGCTACAATTCCTCCTGGGACATCTGGCCTCACATCACAGAACATGTTTGATGCCATGGATGACAAACATTCAACTCCCCTGACGATTCCCTGAACACTACTGAGTGATCTTTCCCTAAAGAAAGGATAACTTTTGTCACTGATTAGCCTCTTCTTGCCTATTCAAATAAAAAGACTGCAGCAGAGGAGCTACAAACACAAGCAAGGAGTAAGGGACAGCAAAGGCCAAGAACTGACAGCAGAGGGTGTGTTATGGGTCAGTGCTGAAGGCAATCACTGGACACGAGAGGAGAAGTGATGGCTGAAGTCTGTGAAACTCTGTGTAGGGCTCCTTTTATGTTTGTGATTGAGGATTAACTCCAGAGAAAGGTGACTTCAGATTAAGTAAAGTGTATCTGCATGGAGGAAATGGGTCAGATTCCTTTCTGCTTGGTTTGTTTTATTTTTTTCAAGCAGCTGCTTAAAAAGCCTTTTTTTAAGCAGAAAGTTTCCATGTTCAAGTAAGTGTGAAGCTAGCATAAAAAAACCCTGTGCTTAGCACAGAAACTAAACAGCTTTCAAGATATTTTCAAGAGATAGGAGCACTCATCTTTTTACTTACTGTAACATGACACATTACCATGTCTGGGTTCTTCAGAGACAAATTCATCCAGTTCCCACTTGTACTAGAATTATACAGAAAACACACCATTAACATTGTGCAATATTAAACTTCTAAAACATTCTTCCAATCCACACAAAACCAGGCAGTAACTCCAAGGGCCAAAGAAGTGAGGCCATAAACCAGCAGAGTGGAGGGAAGGGCCCTCTCTCCAGGACTAAAGGGAGAGCAGTGACCAAATTTACACACAGTGGATCTCCCACACTGAGGTATGAAGTGAGATTTCTTGCAGATTTATTTATTATAGTCATACATCCTAGATAAGAAAATTTAATTTAAAGCTTAGCTGGGAACATCCTATGGCATCATCTTTGGTTTCTGGGCACTCTTGGAAAACAGCCCTCAAAACCCAAACTTTTCACCCCTAGCACACCTAGATGTTGTGTTGGGATGAGGAGGAGTTACACCAGGAGTAATCCCTGCAAATGAGTTGTAACTTCAGACTAAAAAGCACAACATTGCTTACAGATGCTCTTCAGCAGTAGCTGAGGATGGGATTTCAAAATGTTTATCTTGGCTACAGAAGAGGAAATCCTGTTCATCAATAGTTCTGCTCCTATGGGTGAACTGGGGATGCTTCCTACTGGACTTGGACTTCTGTTCAGAACCAGACTGGTGCCAGGATGTCCCAGGTGAGTTGAATGGTGAACTGGATTTGCAGCCACTGATAGGAAGTGTGTTCTTCCACCTTCCGCGAAGCTTTCTGTTGGCTTTTCCTATTTTTTTTTCCCATCAGTTCTGAAACATTCAGACACAAAGAATTCTCTCTGGCAGGAACAGATTAGGAATGACCAAACCTATTTCACCTGAAGGGTTTTGGGCAGCCTGTATCATAGCAGTCAAACCTGCAAGAGTTACCAAGACTTGGGACTGCTCAGCACTAAAGCTTCAAAGCAATCTGTGAATGGAGTTTGCTCTGGAATTTTGGGACAGCTTCATCTACCTTGGATTTAGCCTCTGCCATTGTTTTTTCCAAGCCCAGGTTGGTTTCCTCCAGGTTCCTGAAGCGCCTCATAGCAACTTCCAGTGAAGCTTCTGCCACAGAGAGCTTTTTAATGCCAGCTCTCTGACATGGCCCTAATTTTTCCTGCCACCAGCAGTCAGCCCCTGCAAACTCATGGAGCAGCTCATGGAGATTTCTGTTTTCTAATACATAAACAAATAATATGTTATATATTATAGGTAATATTATACTTTTTGAACAATACACCAGCATACACTGAATCATGTTATTTTTTTAACAAAACTCAAAGCAATCTGTTTGATGCAAAAGCCACAGTTTGACTGCAGATATTTCCCTGGCGACTAAAGGCAGGACTTTGTATGAGATGGTTCTTGGGTCTCTTTCTGCATTCTACAGAGAATTAAACTAACACATTAAATTAATATATGAAATAAATACCAAGGTAATTTTAGAGTAACAACTTTCATAAATCTGGACAGTCCCTCCTTTCCTCCAGCCACCCACCCAACTACCATCTCCCAAAGGAACCTGATATTTTGGAACTAGGAATACAAAGTTTTTCCCAAGGGAAAACCATTGACAGCACTCCAGGAGTTCTTCCCCCTCTTCCCTCTTCAAGAAACTGAAAAATGAAGAATAAGGTGGTTATCTGACACATGCAGGTATTCACCTCACTCAAACGCTCTGGGGTTGAGAGGAAGAAAAAAATGGAATTTTAAAGCACTCTGCACATCACTATTCACAGACAAACAGTGTCTAATTACTCAACAGGACTAGTTCCTGTTTTCCAGAAAGTAAAGATTAACAAAATGGGTACAGCAACTTTTAAATCTTTGCTCTGCCTGGGACTGGTGGAATTTGCAGGAAAAAACCTGTAACATTCCAATCAGTCTTCTGACCAGTTAATTAGCCTAACACAGCCACACAGAAGAAATTTAAAGATTGCTGCACATCACAAAATAGAGAAGAGAAAGCTTAGTGGCTGAAATTGACTTTTGTGAGGAACAGGCAGGTCCCAAAAGACAGAAGGCAGAAATGAACAGCAAAACACTGCTCAGAGCCTTCAACACTGCAAAAAGTGTGTCCTTTACTTCCCTTTTTTGTAGTTTTTCAGCCTCATAGTGTAAGACTTGTTCTCTTAAACCAGCACACTTGGCCTTTAATCCTTGTTCATCTTTTCCAGCGTGGAAACTTGCTTTTCAGCAGAGTTTGTGGGAAATGTCATTAAAGCATCCCTGTGCAGCAGCTGATGGAATAAATGGCTTTCCCTCTGGAGCTGGGCCAATGCCTCCTGTGTGGACAGAATCACAGAACCACAGAATCAGTAAGGCTGGAAAAAACCTCTAGGATCCTCCAGTCCAACTGGGAAACCAACACCACTCAACCATGTCCCCAAAGTGGAAATAATGTGCTCCACTCTCCTCTGAGGTGTTACTCAGGACTCCAGACCCCTCTGCCCAGCCCTGCCCCAGATGCCCAACACCAACAGGATGCCTGCCCTATTCCCCTCATGAATGCCCTCAGGAAAAAATCTTTTCAAACACTTCTTAGCATGGCCCAACACACACATGTTTTGCAGAGGCAGGGAAAGCATCAAAGGTCACCAAATTCCAAGGTTTTTTAGCATGAGCTTTCTCTTACAAAGAGAAAGACCAAGCATGTCTAATCACACACATCTGCCTTTTACAGACAAATCTTCTTCACTCCAATATGTATTTTGTATGGAGAAAAAAATGCATTTGACTGCACTGTTTGCAGGAACAACACAGCTCAGCTGGAAATAAAGCAGCAGAACAGGTGTGGTATACATGTGGAACTGAAAATATAAAATATGTCTCTCGGACCTGTTTTTTTCCTTCACCCGGCTGATAAATACCATATGTTTATCTCAAGGAATGCCTGACAGACACCTGGTCGCCAAACCTAGCAGGATTCCATGACACAAAGATAAGAAATTACTCATCCCAGGAAGCCTGGAGATTTGTATGTATCAGGGCCATCTTGAATGAAGTGACCCCCCCTTTCTTTTTGGTATAAATAACCCTAGGAAAAGACGGGAAAAGTGCGCGCTTCTTTGGCTCGACGCATCCTCAACTTGACACCCCGATTTCCAGCTATGGAAAGACAGAGCAGCGACTCAACAGCAGAAACCAGGAGTAGCCCCCAGCCCAAGGAACCAGGCCCTGCGCGGACGGTGACATTTTCTCTCTTTTGTTTCTCCCTTTGTTACTCTTAGCGACCATCCATTAAGGTGACTACTTTATACAAAAGGTCTTGTTGCTAGTAAAACCGGCTTTCCCTGTTTAGAAATAAACTTTTGTAACTAATTTTAAATTCAGCAATCTGGTTATTTCTCAATTCAAGCGTCGTCTCTGAGTCAGTGGATGAAATTTCCTCGCAATCAAAATATAAATAATAACTCGGATCGTAACATTTTTATTGGCGTCACGGACAGGATACAATCGAGGAATAATTTCAGAGCCTGCTCTTAGATTGACGCCTGAATTGCAAAACTAACTCTTAAAGAAATTTAAAATAACTTAAAGTCAAAGTAAAACAAATGGAGGCTATCGCTTGTTCTGTTAAGCCTAGCGAAGGTAAAAGCCAGCCTGTTTCTCACTATAAAGAGGAAGAATTCCGTGAATATGCTCTTGTTCGTCCTTTCTGGGACCACCTAACAGCTCATAATTATGTCCCGAAGGATATTCTTTACGATTTAATTTACACTAATTATAAGAAAGGTGATTTTACTGCCTTTGCTAAATCTGTAAAAATATTGGACACTCCTTCTGCTCTGGACAAAGACAGTAAAAAACGGGTGAAAAAATATGGGGTAGACTTTTTTAATGCACGTTACTTCTTTATCCTGGCTGCTATAATTTGGCAGGAGAAAGAAGAAATGCGCCAAAGATTGGAAAATCTTGAAAGTGACATGTTTGTAGAATTCGGCGACCTCCTAAGAAATATTGAGGAAGCTGAGCCAAATTCTGAAGTCAGTACTGACCCTGGCCCAATGCTGGAAGGCACTACACCTGTGTCTGAATATACATCGGACGATGGGGAACATATATCTCTTGAAAAACCCTGCAGAAAAGCTGTGCATTTTGCACCTAAAAAAAGGGGCAGACCTTCCATTTTAAAAAAATCAAAGCCACAGCCGAAAGTTGCCAACACGCAAACAGACACTCCCCCTCAGGCTGTTAATCTGCCCGAGGGAGAAATAGCTGAACTGGGTCGATGGGTCAGCACATTTATAAAAACTGGGGCTAAAACATTTGATAAATTGGAGGAAAAGGTTCAGCAGCTCTCTGTAATGAGCGAGAAATCCTCTACTCAATCTTCTTCCTGTCCTGATTCTTCTGATTCTTCAGAAGAGGACAATATGCCTGTAACCCATAAGCGTCTCCGTCCTGTAATCAGGACAGAGCATACACGAGAATTAGATTCAGGGTGAGAAATGGTAACCCATAAAGAATTCACATACTCTCCTCTGGAACTGAGCCAATTAAAAAGACAATTTGGTAGATTGCCTCTGGAAACTGATATAGACTATGTGGTAAGAGTTTCATCTTCGGGTGGTGACCACATTTTATTATCAGAAAAGGAAGCCTCCGGTCACTGGGGTCCTGGAGTTATGTTAATTACTGGTAACTCCAGAGCACCCTGGTCCCTGACCCAACGAGCTGCCTCTAATATGGGCTTCAATGATCCCATAACAAGAGGAGAACCCCATGTATTAAGAGGGGGCCTCACCCAGCTGCTGGATAATTTGCATAAAGCCAGTGTAATTCAACTGATTTATGAACACGCTCTGGTGATTAACCAGGAAAGCCCACTTATGCTAAAGGTAAAGCCTGAGAAGATGGATATTCTCATCAGAGGGCTACCTACGCAATTGCAAAATCTAGCCCTGCAGATCAAGGCTAGAATCGAAAATTCAAATAAAAATTCGCTACTAGGCTCAGACTATACATGGTCCGACCTACTAACTGAACTAACAGAATTTGGACGTTAATATGTGGCACCTGAAACTGAGTCTGCATCTCTAAGGATTCTTCAAACCCCAGAAAATCATAATTATTACCAAAAATTGACGTATGCCGCTGTGGCTGCCAGACCTCCCCAAATTCCTCCCCAGCAGCAGGAGGAATCACGGGGTGACTGGACAGTTGTAAATAGAGGAGGCAGATGAAGAAATAACAATTACAGAAATAATAATAATAATAATAATAATAATAATAATAATAATAATAATAATAATACTTCACGTCCAAATAGGCCCACTCGAGACAGAAATAATTCACCACCAGGTGAATTGGGACCTTTTGCAAAGCTTAAAGAGGAAGCTAAACGAAAAGGCATTCCTCCTTCACTTTTGAGTCACAATTTTACCTATGGCCATCTAAAAGCCTTGGTAGAAGAATGGCCTGCCAGGTCACATTCAGGGGAAAGGTCTGGAAACTCCCATAATTCGGGAAACTAAAAAGCCCTCTCTCTGCTACTAAAAAGAAAGCAAAAAGACAGCAGAGAGAGGAGACAGACCCTGACCCCAGCTCAGTGAATTTTAACCCCCTGACTGAACCTGGGGAAATTCTCCCTACAAATCAAAATGACTCCTCTAAAAATTATGAACAATCAAATCCTAAAATATCAAGTCCTCCAAAAGACTGGCAAAATGTGCTAAGATTGGTCTTGAATAAAAATGGGGATTTGGAACTTACATGTGCTGTTGGACTGAAGTGCTACCCTGTCACTTTTGTAGTGGACACAGGGGCACAGATCTCCACACTAAAATCTGATGTAGCCAAAAAATGTGGTATTAATTCTTCTCTCAAACCAATATTTGTTAGTGGTGCTTTGGGCACTCCTGTGTTGCAGAAAACCGCTAAAGTTTCCCTTAAACTACCAGGAGACGAAGAGTTAATCCAAACCCAAATGATTGTGGACAACATTCCTTACAATTTGTTAGGAATGGATGTATTGATTGGCAGATCGTGGAGAGATGAAAACGGTCGTCTTTGGAATTTTGGCACCCCCAGTCTTAGAGTTAGACTGCTAACAGCTGCCCCTCGCCTCCCCCAAAGCAAAATAACGAATATTAAGCAGTATCCTATTCCCTTAGCAGCTAGAGAAGGTATCAGGGATGTAATTTCTGATTTGAAACAGAAAGATATAATTGTGCCTTGCCATTCACCTTATAATTCCCCGATTTGGCCCATTAGAAAACCAAATGGAAAATGGAGAATGACGGTAGATTATAGGAAACTGAATGCTAATACTGAAAAATTAACTGCAGCCATCCCAAACATTGCGGATCTGGTGCTAGAAATCCAGGAAGCAGCACACCCAGTGCTTGCATCTCTGTATGTAAAAGATATGTTTTTCCAAATTCCAATTGACCCTGAAGATCAAAAATACTTTGCTTTTACCTGGAATGGAATACAATATACATTTACCAGGCTGCCTCAGGGCTATAAACATTCTCCCACGCTGGCTCACCATGCTCTTGCGCAGGAGCTGGAAAATATCACCGAAATAAAAAATAACCCAGATGTGAAGATTTACCAATACATTGATGATGTACTGATAGGTGGTAAAACTGAGAAAGCTGTGAGAACAGTTTATGATGCCATAATTGGGCACTTAACAAACTTACAAATTGAAATACCTGAGGAAAAAAGGCAGCCTCCCTCCCAGGAAACGAAATTTCTAGGTATTACATGGAAGGGTGGGACATGGAATATTCCACGGGATACTCTGTCTCACTTGGGAGAAATAAAAGCACCCACTAATAAAAAGGAATTGCAGGAAATTATGGGGACTTTGCAATATTGGCAAAAGCACATACCAGACTTGTCAATAGTTGCCAGGCCTCTATGCGACCTGCTGAAAAAGCATCACCTAATGGAGTGGAATCATTCCCACGAAGAGGCGTTAAAACTCCTCTTATTAGAAGCACAAACCTTTCAAACTCTGGGACCTCTCCACCCTTCAGACCCGATAGTAATTGAATGGGGCTTTTCCCCTAGCGCCTTCTCTTACCACTTTTGGCAACGAGGCCCAGCTGGACCCCCCAGACCTATATCGTTTTATTCGCAGTCATTAAAAGCCTCTGAAAAGCGCTATTCAATTCTAGAAAAGGCTTTGCTTACCGTCAGCACGGCGCTGAAAGAGATAAGCAAGATTATTCGAAAACAACAGGTAATCCTGCAGGGACCCTTTAAAGTGCTTAACCAGGTCTTATCTGGCCAACTGCCCCCTGATGGTATCTCTCAGAAAGGTACTATCAGGAAATGGTGCAGTCAGATTGAATATTATGCTGAGCTGTTTCAAATTACAGAAGGCCCAGATAAACAGTTGAAAATTCAAGAACCCCTGAACTCCACAGATGAGAAAGATTTAATTATGAAAACTCCTAGCCCCATTAAGGAAGCCCCAGAATTTGAAAGCAGTATGCATAATGCCTGGTTCACTGATGCTTCTTCCAGTAGACAGGGGAAAACATGGTTTTTTAAATCAGCTGCAATTAAGCCCTCCACAGGAGAACAAATAATTAACCAAGATGAAGGAAGTGCACAAGTAGGTGCACTGGATGCTGTCTTGAATGTATTTGTAAAAGAGAAAGCCACTACTGAACCTGTATATATCTATACAGACTCTTTTGCTGTAATTAAAGGCTGTGTTGAATGGGTAACTTTCTGGGAGATTAATAACTGGGAAATTAATCGTGTACCAGTATGGCATACAGAAAAATGAAAGGAAATCCTAGAAATTGCTAAACGAAATCCCAATTTTCATGTAGGATGGGTACCATCTCACCAATCCGATTTGAAAAATGAAGCAAGCAAATATAATAACTGACGATGTAAACCTAGGCTATAAAATGCGGTGTAACATAAACAATAAACGCCATTTGTCGTCCATCATATTGATGTCTGTGAGCTGATGGCCCGAGCGACCCAGGAGTGGTCGCCGTGTCATTTCTGAACCAGGTCGCCACGCCTCGCTGGAGGCAACAAACTGGTGCCGAATCCCGGGAAAAAATTGAGGTCGGAATCGGATTCGGGTTCGGGAAATTCGCCTGGATTCGGGTGAACGGCGGCGGGAGCAGCAGGATCCAGCCCGGCGGGGAGGACGCTCCCGGACCGACAAGGAGGATGGAAGCCCTTGTAAAGGTCGTATCTGAGTTGCATAGACAGTGGGGGATTGATTGTAAGCCCAAAGATTTTACCCTCGCAGTTTCGAGGCTGTGGAGTAAATGCACTAATGCGTTAGCCAGGGAGATCATGTCCTCAGGCACGGGAAAACCCCTCAAGGCATGAGGGAAGGTCGTGGGCGCCTTAAAAAAAGCCCTACAGGAGCAGGAGACATGGAGAAAGGCAAGGGACTGTTTATTAATCGTCCCGAAAATCGGGGTCGGTGCAGCTACGCAGACCCCACCCCTAACTGGTGACGGTCCCCAGGCGGACCGGCACGAGGGGGACACCCCCCCCAAGCCTCCAAACCTTATTCCGCTCGCGGAAGAGCAAAAACAAACAGAAACCATCTGGGGCGGGCTAGCCGAGGAAGCCAGGGCTACCGCGGAAAAATCAAACTCCGATGACATTTGGCCGAGACTGCCTCCCTATGCGCCTCAAGATGGCGCCGATCCAAAAGAGGGAGCGTGGGGCAAAAACGCCCCTGCCGGAAACGAGGGGGGAGCACTGGAACTGATGGGCGTGCGCGGACGGGAAGGCAGGGAGAGCGAAAAGGAGGTGGGAGGTGGCCCGGACCCGCTCAGCCTCAGCCCGCTCTGCTCTGCTACCTGCGCCGCACCGAGCGCGCCGAGCGAAAAGGAGAAGAGGGGTGGTGCGGATAATCAAGAAGGGGGTGGAATCGCGAGCCAAGCAGCGGGAAACGCGAACCAGGCAGCAGGAACCAATCAGAGCATCTATCCGGTTCTATGCCCTTATAAGGAGAGCGAGGAGGAAAAGGACGGTTGGGTCCGCCCACAAATATGTCACTGTAGGGCAAACTCCTCCCCAGGCAGGCCATTGGGCAAGCCGAAGGGGAGGGAACTGCCCACCCACAAAGGAGGTGGGAGGGGTCGGAGCCCCAAAAAGGAAAGTGGGCAGGACCGGAGGCGGAAGAAAAAACATCGGAGCCCGGAAGTAGCCAGTCAGTCGAGCTCCGATTCCGAGTTGGACAGTTCTGGGGATGAGTGGCCCCGGGCAGACTCAGACTCAGATGATAGTAAGGTAGGGATCGGGACCCGACACACCCTCGGTCGTAGCAAAGGGGGATTGCAGGAGGATATTTCCATTACGGACTGGAGGAAAATAAACAATGCATGTGCAGATTGGGCCCCTTCAGCAGCATTAGCATTCCCGGTTAGGGTAACAGGAGATGGTGATGAGACACGAAGAGCGTACACCCCTGTAAATCCTAAGGATATACAGGCGATTGTTAAAGAAATTGCAGATAAGGGACTTAATTCTGCCATGGTTACCACCCTCATAGATGGGCTTTTTGGGGGAGATGACATGATCCCATTTGATATAAAACAAGTTAGCAGACTAATTTTTGATGGGGCAGGCATGATCGTTTTCAGGCAAGAATTGGGAAGATAACTGTGCAAAGCAACTAGCCCGAGCAGTCGGGGCAGATCACCCACTGCATGGCTCCAGCCTGCAGCGACTGATGGGTACAGACCCAACAATGATTACCCCCCAGGCACAAGCCCAAGGCATGCGGGCCCATGAAGTTATGACAACCACCCATGCATCTAGAGAGGCCATTCGTACTACCTGTAGGGTTGTAGCCAAGCCATCACCATGGACCACAATAAAACAGAATGAAAGTGAGAGCTTTACACAGTTTGTGGACCGTCTGCAGGCGGCCATGGACTCTTCGTCCCTGCCTGCGGATGCAAGAGGCCCGGTCCTTGCAGACTGCTTATGTCAGCAGTGTAATTCAAAAACCAAGGAAGTCCTTCGATCACTGCCAATGGGGTCAAGTATTGCTGACATGATTAAACATGTCATGAATGAAGAGCATCTAGCCCCGATTCAGGGAGCTGTTCGCACTGCAATAGCTGATGTGATGGCATGTTATAAATGTGGCCAAGCTGGCCATGTGGTGGCAAACTGCCCCCAACTGGTGAACCAGCCACCAGCATCTAATCCGCGCCAGAAGCAATGTAGGGGACCGTGTTTGGTCTGTGGAAAGAAAGGGCATTTCGCTAAGGACTGCAGATTTAAAAAGCAGAGAAACGTGATGGGGAGAGGGTGCCCGGGCCGCACACGGCCCTCTCCCACTTGGGATATGAGGCGGCCCAACTACGTCAACCCTGGATGGGACAAGGCACTCTCGAACCTGCCGCCCCCCGGAGCAACAACCAACTATATGGCCCAACCAGCGGTCCAACCGAATCTGCCCACGCTTCAGGGAAAGCCGGAACCATCCCTTGGGGGCGAAACCCCAGGGTGGCCCTGGCAGTAAGGTGCGATAACCCACCAGTGGTGTACGGGACCTGCTCCCTCTATAATACCTCACATAGCACCACCATTAGCGTCCCCTTTTTAATTGACACAGGAGCAGATATTACAATTATTCCTGAGGCAATTTGGCCCCCATGCTGGAAACTGGAAGACGCACCTATGGTGGGTGGAGTTGGGGGAGTAACCCGAGCTCGGAAGAGTGCTCAATTGGTAGCGATCACGCTTCACACTGAAAAGGGACCAGAGAAAACCATCACCCTCTTCCCGTATGTCATGTCAGGAGTTCCACCCTTGCTGGGAAGGGATGCCCTACCCCTATTAAAAGCCAGGGTGACAAATTTACCCTAAGGGCCACTGCCGCACACCCGCTCCTACCAATCAAACTGATATGGAAATCATCCAACCCAGTGTGGGTCGAGCAGTGGCCCCTATCAAAGCCTCGAATGGATGCTCTTCTTGAGCTAGTTGACCGTGAACTACAGCGAGGTCACATAGAGCCTTCCACTAGTCCATGGAACACCCCAGTTTTTGTAATACCCAAACGAACTGGTGAGGGTTTTCGCCTACTTCATGAGCTGCGTGAAGTAAACGAAATAATCCAACCAATGGGTCCCGTCCAAACGCTGCTACCTATGAACTCTATGATACCAGAAGGACAACCTTGTGCTGTCCTTGATATCAAAGACTGTTTCTTTTCAATACCTCTCCATGAGGAGGACAAGGAGCGGCTTGCTTTTTCTGTTGTATTTCCAAACAGCCAACGCCCCAACCTACGCTTCCAGTGGAAAGTGCTGCCCCAAGGAATGATCAACTCAACCACCATCTGCCAGATCACAGTGGATCGAGCATTGGCGCCTATCCGACTCACTGACCTGTCTGCAACTATCATCCAATACATGGATGATATCTTGATCGCTGCACCATCAGGAAGCCAAGTAGACCAGCTGGTGTCAACAATTTCAAACACTTTGAAAGCACATGGGCTTGAAATCGCGAGTGCAAAAATTAAAAGAGGACCGTGTGTAAGCTTCTTGGGAGTGGAAATCACAAACACCTACGTTACCCCCCCCACAGATGAAGATCCGTCGGAATGTCAAGACACTCCACGATATGCAGCAATTAGTGGGGTCCCTTCAATGGCTCTGTAACATAGTCCTGATCCCTCCTGAAATCGTGGCCCCCCTGTACGATCTTTTAAAAGGAAAGAACCCGTGGGAGCAAAAAACTTTAACACCAGAAGCAATGAGCTCTCTCAATTTCATCGAGCAACAAGTGTCCTCAAGCACGCTCGCCAGGTGGAACCTGAACATACCACTTGATCTGTATGTGCACTTCACAAAAGGAGGGGGAGTAGGAGCACTGTCCCAGGGCTCTCCCGAAACAGCCAAACCAGTACAATGGATAGTCCTAGGAAAACCATCACGTGCGTTCTCTCCAGGACTTGAGTGCCTTGACAGCCTCATCATGAAAGGCAGGAAATTCGCCCTAAGACACCTAGGCATCGAACCTGCCAGGATATACCTACCCTTCCGCAAACAGCTCCCAGCACAATCAGTGGCGATGTCAGAGCATCTAGCCATAGCCCTCCTTGGATTTGGAGGAGAAGTTCGATATGCCACAAAGCCCCCCTGGACCCAAATGCTGACAATTGTCGACATGGACCTCCCGCTGAAGATCATGGACCGGCCTCAACCGGGACCAACGGTCTTCACAGACGCGTCCTCAGTGACCTCAACCGCAGCAGCAGTATGGCAATCAGGAGGAGAATAGCACTGCGTTAAAATGACCGATCCTGCTCTCTCAGTCCAACAGCTAGAAGCGTCGGCCATAGCGCTAGCGTGCGGACTGTTC
Source organism: Calypte anna (assembly GCF_003957555.1). Classification (NCBI taxonomy): domain Eukaryota; kingdom Metazoa; phylum Chordata; class Aves; order Apodiformes; family Trochilidae; genus Calypte; species Calypte anna. Next base: position 22,455,669 of record NC_044276.1, read on the forward strand.
CCAACAGAACATCTCAACATAGTAACTGATTCGATGTTTGTGGCCAAACTTTGCCTGGCCATGTCTGGGCCCGGCATGTCAACATCTACAGTAGCTCTAATGCTAGAAGAAGCGCTTCTTTCCCGAAAAGGCACTATATCGGTCATTCATGTCAACAGCCACAGCCCAATTAAAGGGTTCTTCCAGATCGGCAATGACAAAGCAGACGCCGCTGCAAAAGGACTGTGGACATTGAGAGACGCCCGTCAGCTACACGAGTCTCTCCACATTGGAGCTAAAGCGTTAGCAAAGAAATGCAGGATTTCAGTCACTGACACAACACACATCGTAGCTACATTTCCCTACTGTCAGAAAGCACCACTGTGGTCCAGCGGAGTAAACCCCAGAGGTCTCAAAGCCTCCGAAGTGTGGCAAACAGATTTTACACTGCCAATTGCTGAAACCTAGAGCATGGCTAGCGGTAACTGTGGATACATATAGCGGAGTGATCCTGGCCACTCAGCACACTAAGACTGACTCCAAAGCGACTATCCAGCATTGGCTGACAGCTATGGCATGGCTCGGCATTCCTAACCAGATCAAAACGGACAATGGCCCAAACTTCTTGTCCAAATCTGTGCAGACTTTCATCCAGAAGTGGGGCATCACTCTGCTACATGGTATCCCATATAATAGCACAGGCCAGGCCATAGTCGAACGCACAAATCAGACTCTGAAATCTAAATTAGAGGTACTAGCGAAAGCAGAAGGCTTCGACAACGCCATTCCCTCAAGAGACCAAGCACGCCTTCTAGCAACCGCTCTATTAGCCCTGAATCAGTACCCCAGAGGAGAAGAGGCAAACAGCCCGGCCCAAAAACATTGGGCCACTAGAGCTATGGAGGAAGGCCCATTAGTCAGAGCCAGGAGTGAGTTGGGTGAATGGGAACAGGGATGGAGACTAGTTCTCACGGGGCGAGGGTATGCAGCTATCAAAAAAGATGGTAGAGTTAAGTGGTGTCCACTTAAGTCCATTAAACCAGACCTTTAGATTAGTGATAATAGCAATAGTAATGATAATAACAATAATAGTAGTGGAGTTAAACTAACAAAAACTGTAAGTTTCTGTTCACCGGACCAGCTCGTCGGGCACCCTCCTAACCTACATACCCCGGTGGGCAGCAAGGACGACGGAACAGCGAACGTCCTGACAGAACCAGAGAACCCCGCATCAACAGAACCCAGACACCGGCAGAACAACCCTTGCAGAAGGGATCTACTATATCTTTCTGTGATCCTGATTTTAGGGTTTGTTACTACAGGAGAGGCAAATTACAATCACCACCAGCCATTCAGGTGGATCCTGTGGAACCCAAAAAACGGCCGAGTGATAAAGGAAAACATAACGGCAGGAGCCCCAACTTTTACTATTACATTTGGTGTTCTATTCCCCGGGGTAGCACAGCCTGAGGCGACAGAACCTAGCATTCAGGAACTCGGTCAGTCATATAGGGAATTATATTGGTGCCCCAGCTCACACCCAGGGAAAAGTTATTGTAACAATCCAGAAATTTGTGCACACTGGGGATGTGAGACCATTGTGACAGGCAGGAGCTGGATACCAGAAATAAAGGATAAATTTTTACAAGTAAGTTGGGGACTAAATCGTTCCCATTTGGTCCTGGAAATTTTAAACCCAGGTGATGCAGAATGGCTCAAAGGTAAGATGTGGTACCCATTCCTTCAGGAAAATGACAAAGATAGAGGAGTGCCTGTGCAAATTATTAAGTCCATACCACAAGCACCCAAAGCTGTCGAATCTAACCCACCCCTTAACCCACCGACAGCTAAGTCTTTAGCATATGAGACCGAAGCTCGTACTATAATTCCCACCAGCACCACAACTACTGCCAGACACGTGACCCCCACCGGTGCTGAAATAGCCTCACTGACTGAGCAAAATCAAAAGTTTCATTCCCTCAAAATAACAGTGGATGAGGATCTAGCTCGAATAGAGAAATCAATCAGCGCCTTAGAACAATCCCTGAGTTCATTGTCTAAAGTTGTCCTCCAAAATCGTAGGGGACTAGATCTCTTGTTTTTACAACAAAGAGGACATTGTGCTGCGCTAGGAGAAGAGTGTTGTGTATATGCAGACAACACCGGCGTTGTCCGCGATACCATGGCCAAGCTCAGAGAAGGTTTGGAAAAAAGACAAAGAGACAGTGAAGTCCAGCAAGGATGGTTTGAGTCATGGTTTAACCACACACCATGGCTAACCACCCTCATTTCCACCGTTTATACTGCTCATCGTAGCGCTGGTCCTCGGACCCGGTATATTGAGTAAGCTTGTGTTGTTTGTTAAAGACCGGTTAGAAAAAGATAATATAATGTTAGTAGAACGTAGACAGCTGCTTTAAGAACACACCTTCAGTTATATAATCCTAATGTTAGTTTCCTCCCTTATGGATAGGTATACCCCATGATTAACGGTTACCCTCTACTAACACACTTGTTTGATGTGCCTTATATTTTATACAAGCCTTTACTATTGTAACACCTTAAGTTTGTCATATTTTTACTAATTTAGTTGCATGTACTGAGGAATTATTACTTACCCCAGGTACTATGGACCTTTATATGTGCCTTATAGCCCTGTGTGCCTTATACTTTTAATATTTTTAATGTTTTAAGTTTTCTATACTTCTGCCCATTTAGTTAAACATAGGGAGGGGGGGAAATGTGGTAGATAAGGTTTGAAATGTGGTAGTTAAGGTTTGGCAGCTGGAAGATATCGTGCTGTACGGAAAGATAAGGTAGGGCTTCCCTCCTGACAACCAATAGGTACGGGTCCCTGACTCAAGCAGGCGGAAGTGACAATGTAAACCTAGGCTATAAAGTGTGGTGTAACGTAAACAATAAACGCCATTTGCCGTCCATCATATTGATGTCTGTGAGCTGATGGCCAGAGCGACCTGAGAGTGGTCGCCGTGTCGTTTCTGAACCAGGTCGCCACGCCTCGCTGGAGGCAACACTTACTCCTCACCAATATATAAGAAAAATTAACAACCACTAGAAGATTCAAAAATGAAATGATATTGCTACTAAAATCTGGTAAAGTAACCCTGAAACAAAATGAAGTGGTACAATCTCCCAAACCAAAACTGCAAGTATAATTACCAAGTTTTTTATCTCTGTATGAAACACCAGTGTACCATGCACCACAATATACATCAAAATTGAAAACTGTATTGCAATGATGGTCCTTAAGCAGTTTTATCTTAAGCATCTTTATCTCAAGCAGCTTCTAAGAATTGGGATGCTGTAGCACCTTTTTGGGAGTAGTCCTAATGCACATTTAGTTTTTTCATTAGCATTGTCATATGCCGACATTTAAAAAAATATTTTTGTGTTTTTTTTTTTCTTTTCTTTTCTTTTCTTTTCTTTTCTTTTCTTTTCTTTTCTTTTCTTTTCTTTTCTTATCTCTTCTGACAAATCGAGATGTGATATTACCACTGAATATAAGTGATCCACAAATTTTGAATATGGCTCTGCTCCCTCTGTTTAATATTTGTAAAAGAAGGGGTTGCTTGGGCAGGATCATGCACAGTTTGCAAAGCTTTATATGCCAATTCTTGTGAAAGTTGTAACACTTCAGTTTGAAACCATGCCTGCAAATCTGCACGTACAAAAGGACAAGCACCCAGTAATGTTTGTGCTTGCACTCCATTTAATGCATCAGTGTTCTGTCTAGGAACCACAGCTGCATTTTCACACAGCATTTACCTTTTATGATGAAATTGCAATTGTTGAGAAGGAGTTAACAGAGTATTAATGAGCATTTTTGTGTTAAACTAATGGGACCCATTGACCTCCTCCTCCTGGTCCCACAATCACTGGAAAACCATTGGACTCATATTGGGAACCATTTCTCCTTCAACTATAGCATTTTGAATAATTCCCTTCCATCTAGTTACTGGATAAACACTACCACCCCCCACAACCCTCCCCATGTTGGATATGGAAGAGGTAGAGCAACGGGTGTTAAAGGGTTAAGGGAAATAGGAGCAGGAATAAGGGACGGATCAGGGGGTAAAAATGGATTAGTGCCCCATTGTTCAGGATGTTCCCCAGAGCAAAAACTAGGGTTTTTTCAGGGGTATACTCATCCTTGGTCTCCAGTTCTGTCAGTTTCTTCAGCAGTTCCCTTCGTTGCTTTTCTCCGAGTCCCAGTTCTTTCCTTGGTTGTTGCTGTCTAGCAGCCACTGATGGTGTTGACAGGTGAAGCAGAGGATTAATTGATGGCAACTGTGGTCAAGAAGATAAATCAGGCATTGGAGGTGGAGAGGAAGGCAGCAGTGGCAGAGTGGTCGGGAGCCGCGGCAGGCAGGCGCAAGGTCGGGAGTCTGCATTCCAAGATTCCTCACCTGTGTTCTCCGGCTTCTCTCCCTCTGGGTCCTCCGAAGATTCTGATGGTGTTTTTGGTCGCTTTTGGTCTTGCTTCTCGGTCCCATTTTTGCTTTTCATCGGACCCCCAGGGTCAAATAGCACAGTTGGCTGAGCTTGAATCAGTATAATCCCTTCAGGTGCTGGTAAAGGTATTTTAGGTGTCTCAAACAACTGTTTAGAGGTCAAGTCCATATTATGAGCATTCATTGGTACTAGTAGATCAGGCGTTAAATCAGCAAACACTGAGACTGCTGCTGCCCTCTCACTTTCCATCTCTTTTAAGGTTTCTCTAATAAATTTCCAGTGCTGCTAAGCATCGTGCCTCCTTATCTCCATCGCTAATTTTATCCCATAGGGCTATGGCTTCCCAAGTAGGTAACTCAAAAACGGTACCCATCGAGGGGATCAAGTCTCTATCCTGTGTCCATTTCAGTAATTCTCGCAAGGTCCTGCCTTCGTATGATAAACATCTCTTAGTGAGAATACATTGGAGGAGCTTAACTACTGCCTCTTCTTCTTTAGAGAGTGTAGACCCCATCTCCTCCCCAGCCGCTCACCTGATCAGGGAAAGATTCTTCAATTCCAAGCTCGTTTATTCCGTAGTCGGGCACCAGCTACATAGACCGCCGGGGCAGCAATCTCCTTTCGGCTGGCTTCTCCGCTCCTCTCTCATTCCAGCTGTCTTCATCGCTCCTGGAAGCAACAGCACGAGAGTCCCTGGTCCGGGCCACCCTGGGTCCCTGTTCGGGCGCCATTTGTGGGAAAACAGTCTGTGGAGGCTTAAGGATTCCATGTGCACATCAATATGATTGTATGAAATCATTTATTAACAACTTGCACTCACTTATATAGAGAAGCTTTGTTTACACCATCATATCATGCAGGTGGCTTTGTATTTCAATTACACATTCCATTCTCACGGAATCTTCTTCTCACATAATTATTTTCCTTTTCTGTTGCCAATTAAGTTATCTCTTTCCCATTAGCTCATTTTTAGAAACCTCTAACTAGGCCTCAATAACCATTAACCCAATGTGGCCTAAGATGAAGTAAGTCAGGATTCCTCACAACCTGTATATTTCTGAACTGTTTCCCCAACACACCACCACCACCAAAAAGCCTCACACAAATCAGAGCTCACCTTTGTGTGCATTTTAGCAGCTTCATTGGCCATTTCAGAAGAACCATCCTTTATTTCTTTCTTCAACTCATGCAGGGACATTCGCTCCCCATATTCCTTTATAATCTGTTTAATGCCTGAGAAGCTCTCTGAGCTACAAAGCACATTTGAGAAGAAAACAATGAAGCAAAGGAACACCAGGCAGCCTTTTTCACATCTTCTTGTGTAAACATCACAGAAATTTTGTCTTTCACAGAAATTACTGAGACAAAAAATCCAGCATTCCTATGCCACACCTGGAGGCTCCAAATTTCACCTGTGGAAGAATTCAGATTTTCCCTGCAGGGAAACCTCCTCTGGCAGCTCTCATCTCATGGAGAGCAGAGTCTTGCTAGGGCTAAGATGAGGATGGAACTTCCTCACCAACTCTTCTGCACACCCAGTTCTACATTCAGATTGAATCCAGCTTGAATTGTACTCAGGGATATGAACAAGCCCCACCTCTCAGACTCTTCCTCCACTTCCAGGTTTATTCCCAGCTCTCTGTCCAGATGCACTTGGAGAGGGCAGCTCAGCTCTTCCTTCTCTTTCTTTCTGTCACTCTCAGACTTTCAAAACAGAAAAAGCAGATGGCACACAGGGCACAGGACCTGCACCTCACCTTCTCCTCACAGCAAGTGCTCTACACCTCCACCCCTCAGCCAACTTCCACAGAAAGCCAAGGGACCCAATTCCTGAGAATATTTCATCATATTTCCCACCCAACAAGCCATTAGCTAACAATAGAAAGAGATGCCCCCACCCAAGCAAAGGCAAAGAGGTGATTTTGATTCACATCTTCTTCTCCCTCTTGCTCTTCTCTCAGCCAAACTGCTCTAAATTTCTACTTATATTTTTTCCTGATGCATAAAAGGAGAAAAGGGAAAGACTGCCCCTTAGAAACTGGCAGCTCTTTCCTTTTTCCCAGGCATTCATTCACTTGCCCCCGTTTTCTGCAAGCTTTTGAAGCTCCCACTGCCCTCAAAAACTCCTCAACACCCTGAGTGCTCTTGGAAAAGAGAACAACCCTCAAAACCAAAACTCTTCACCCCTACCACACCTAGATGGGGAGTGTTGTGATGAGGAGGAGTTACACCATGAGTAATCACTACAAATGAGTTGTAACTTTAAGGTTAAAAAGCACAACTTAGCTTACAGATGCTGAGGATGGGATTTCACATTTTTTACCTGAGCTGCATAATGGGTGCAAATGTTGTTCCCCAAGGATTCTGCTCCTGTGGGTGAACTTGGGAAGCTTCCTCCTAAACTTGAACTTAGAGAAAGAGTGTTCCCAGAATGTCCCAGTTCAACCAGATACTGCTCAGCACTGACATCCAGACCTTCACTGATGGAAGGGGAAAGAACAAGCTTCCCACAAAGCTTTCTTTTGTCTTTTCCTTGGTTTTCCTCAGCTCTGAAAAAATTCAGACATGTGCCAAGAGTTATCTTTGGGAGTCACTTTGGCCCAGTTACATCCCCCCCCCCGCCTCCAGGTCTTTGATTATTATTCAGCTTGTGAAAGTTGAAGGGAGTAGGAGTGACCAAATCCTGAACAGCATTTGAGCTGAGTTTTTTGGAGGATTTCTCAGCAGTCACATTTCCCACAAGGAGCAGCAACCAACACTTGAGACTTCTCAGCATGAGAGCTTCAAATCTGTGAATGCTCTGTGCTTACACAGCTTTTTCCAAAAGGCAGAGAACACCTGCACAACAACACCCTTTCCCATGGGAAGTTCAAACCATAACCCTCAAATGGAAGCCAAAAAAAAATATTCACTTTCTTCCTTCATAGAATTAAATTCTTTTCTCTGTAGGGCACCTCCTTATTCAAACAGTACAAGACATAAAATTCATGATTTGTTTTGTTGTTTTTTTTTTGCCACCCTGTCCTGGTTTGGGCCAGGATGAAGGTGATTCTCTGTCTTGTGCTTTTGCTTTCAGCTGAGCCTCTTTAAGTAGTTGCTGAGATTGGCAGCGGGTCCCTCAGACAATGTCTGCTTTTGGGGCTGATAACGCTTGATGTTTATAGGAACTGCCGGGGACTGGTATGCAGAGCCAAGGACACTGCTCAGCTCTGAGGAAAGCATTTTACCATCCAGGAGACCTCCTTTGGGAAGGAACAGACAAGATAGATGTTAGAACTGACCAAACGGAGTATTCCATCCCATAGACGTCACACTCAGTATAAATTTGAGGGATTTTCCAAATTTCGCTCTCTCCTTCCGGCGCCTCTTCCTGCTTCAGCTAGCTGCTTCCCTTCTTGCCTCTCATCCTGCTTCTTTCCCTGCCTCCAGCTCCCGACTGCTACCAACTCCAGGAGTACAGCCTGGACTTTCCCAGAGCTACCCTGCAGCCTCAGTTGACGTGAGAGTTGTTGGGGGAGAAGGGGGAGGAGGGTGGTTCTCATTTTTTTTTTCCTGTATTTCTGTATGTGTTCACTAATTTATTCTATCATTGCTGTTTCATTAAAGTCTTGTAGTTTAATCTCCAACTGAGAAGTCTCTCTCCCTTGTTCTCTCTCCCTTCTTCATCAAGGAGGAGAGAGAGTTATTAATAGAGAGCGTCTGTTTCGGTTTAACCGCCGGGCCAGTGTTAAACCTTGACAGATTTATTGGCGCCCAACGTGGGGCACGAGCTACTTGGCTCGAATCTATCTTAAATTTTGACCAATTTCCCTGAATAGTTTGAATTTTAACTTCAGTGAAAGAATTGTTTTCCTGAGCTGGAACCAGACCCCGTTCTTTGAAAAATTCATAGGGTTGGAGATTAGACTAATCATGCCATACCTTTGGTATTTGGGATATGAAATGTGCATTTTTGCTGCTGGAATGAGTGCTACTATGTGGGTTTTCCTGCGTAGGAGCTGCTTGAGAACCATCATTGCAATATGGTCTTCAATACTGGTGTTTGCCATGGTGTATGGAGCGGTGGTGTTTCATACAGAGATAAGAAATTTGATTGGTAATTACACTCCCAGTTTTAATTTGGGAAATTATACCATTCCATTGTATTTTGGGCTAACTCCATCAGATTTTGGTGGCAATAGCAATTACCTTTCTCAGTCTTCTGGTGGGTGTTGTTAATTTCTCTCATAAATTGGTGAGGAGTAATGCAAAAACTACAGTAATGAGACTGAGTATGTCTTCTCGGAGGCCGAGAGTTGCTGTTCGGAGAGTGAGAGCTGCTCCTCATACAGGGAGCACCCCCACTCCTGCCTCCCCAGCCCCTTCTCACCCCCCCTCACGCAAGGGCATAACTCAGATAAGGCCAGCCAGCATCGCCAGTGTTTCTGTTACAGCTCCAGTTGCTGTCTCCACTCCCACAGACACTGCTCCTGCTCAAAAAGCAAGCCCTGAGGCTGCTACAGCTGCAGACGCCTCAGCCTCTCCCCCTCAGCCCACACAGTTACTTGTTGATCCTATAACTAGGAGGAAAGGAAAACAATGGAAATCAGAAATGAGCCTTAACCCTTCCAAGTCTGAATGAGATGACCAAGTAATAGAGCAAACAGAGGATACTGCCTCTCCTCGTGGAGCATACTCTAGAGCAGAGTCAGATGAGGACTCAGACTCAGAATCTGCTCAGTCCTACTCCATGAGGGACTTGCGTACTCTGAGAAAAGACTACAGCCATTTTTCAGGTGAACCACTCCTCTCTTGGTTACTTCGATGCTGGAATGAGGGGGCTGCTACCATAACATTAACTCAGAAGGAAGCCAGACAATTGGGATCCCTGTCCAAAGATGCAGGTATTGATCGGGCATTTGGGGAAAAGGCTGGAACTACCAGTCTATGGAAACGACTCTTGTCAGCTGTGAGAGAGAGATACCCCTACAAAGAGGAAATAGACTGCCCACAGATCAAAGCAGCCAGACTTGGAAAAGCTATCAGGTACCTGGAAGAACTGGCTGTACGAGACGTGATCTATAATAATGATGACATTGAAGATCCTTATCACGTACCGTGCCCTCGGCCTATGATGCAAAGGTTTGTGCATGCTGCCCCACCACCTTTCAACCACACACTATCAGTAATGCTATGGGTTCCTGCAGATGTGGATTCAACTGTGGGTGAAGTAATTAAAACTGTACGGGAGTGTGAGGATGCTGTCATAGTCCCTTGTCGGGCATGAGTCTTGGCTATCAAGAGGGCATCTGAGAGATTGCATTCACCCCTTTCTCCACAGACAGAAGAAGAACACCCCGTTGCAGCCATTAAGGGCAGGCGCCCTCCTACGAGGCAGGATCGAGACAAACAGAAATCAGTAAGAGGAACCCTATGGGCACTCCTATGTGAGTATGGAGAAGACATGAGAAAGTGGGACAAGAAACCTACTGCTGCCCTACAGGACCGAGTGTTTGAGTTGATGAGGAAGCCGAGGGCAAAAGGACGTCCTTCCGAAAAGATGGCTGCTCGAGTCTCCAGTGTGGAGTTACCCAATCAAAATATGCTGGTGACTCGAGATCCCTGTACATCAGGCATGAGCACTGGGGACACAAGTTCCAGTAATGAACATACTGACAATGCTGTATGTGCTCAAGCTTAGAGGTGCCCTGCCTCCAGCCAGGTGGAGGAGAGGGACAACCGAATCTATTGGATTGTGTGGATTCGATGGCCTGGCACATTAGAGCCACAAAAGTATAAAGCCTTGGTGGACACTGGTGCACAGTGCACCCTAATGCCATCGAATCAGAAAGGGACAGACTCCGTCACTATTTCTGGAGTGACTGGAGGATGTAAAGAACTGACTATTGTGAAGGCTGATGTGAGCCTCACCGGAGTAAAGTGGCATAAGCACCCAATGGTGACTGGTCCAGATGCTCCGTGCATCCTCGGTATAGACTACCTCAAGGGAGGTGATTTCGAGGACCCAAAAGGGTACCGCTGGTCCTTTGGTACTGCAGCTATTAAGACTGAGAATGCAGAATGGCTGCATGCTTTGTCTGGCCTTACAGATAAATCCTTTGTAGTGGGATTGCTGAGAACTACAAACCAGCGTCTGCCAACTGCTACTTCAGTAGTGCATCGTAGACAATATCACGTCAACAGAGATGCTGTGATCCCCATCCACAAGCTGATCTGGTAACTAGAGAGCCAAGGAGTGATCAGCAAGACTCACTCACCCTTCAACAGTCCTGTATGGCCAGTGAAAAAGCCTAACGGAGAGTGGAGGCTGACAGTGGACTATCGTGCCTTGAATGAGGTTACACCACCACTAAGAGCTGCTGTGCCGGACATACTAGAACTTCAGTATGAGCTGGAGTCAAAGGCAGCCAGGTGGTATGCGGCCATTGACATCGCTAATGCATTTTTTGCTATTCCTATAGCACCAGAATGCAGAGCACAGTTTGCTTTCACCTGGAGGGGTGTCCAATACACTTGGAATTGACTGCCCCAGGGGTGGAAACATAGTCCTACCATCTGCCATGGACTGATCCATGATGCCTTGGAAAGGGGTGGAGCTCCAGAGCATCTGCAGTACATCGACGACATCATTGTGTGGGATGACACAGCAAAGGAAGTCTATGAAAAAGGTAAGAAAATAACTGAAATCCTCCTAGAGGCTGGTTTTGCCATTAAAAGGAGCAAGGTCAAGGGACCTGCACAGGAGATACAGTTTTTGGGAATTAAGTGGCAAGATGGACGTTGCCACATCTCCATGGATGTGATTAACAAAATAACAGCTATGGCCCCACCAACTACCAAAAAGGAAACTCAGTCCTTCTTAGGAACTGTTGGTTTCTGGACGATGCATATTCCTTTTTATAATCAGATTGTGAAACCTCTCTACGAGGTTACCTGGAAGAAGAAAGACTTTAAATGGGGCTCAGAACAACAAGCTGCTTTTGAGGGTCTTAAGCAGGAGATTGTGCAGGCAATGGCCCTTGGACCAATTCGAACAGGGCCAGACATCAAAAATGTGCTTTACACCGGAGGTGGAGGTGATGGTCCTACATGGAGCCTCTGGCAGAAAGCTCCAGGAGAGACTCGAGGCCGACCTCTAGGATTTTGGGGTCGAAACTACAAAGGCTCTGAAGCCAACTACACAGCCACTGAGAAAGAGATACTGGCCGCTTGCGAAGGAGTTAGAGCCTCTTTAGAAGTGATTGGTACTGAAGCACAGCTCCTCCTAGTGCCACAATTACCTGTGCTGGGCTTTATGTACACAGGTAGAGAATCTTCCCATCATGCTACCGATGCTACCTGGAGTAAAGTGATTGCCTTACTCTCACAGAGAGCTAGGATAGGAAGACTCAATCGACCAGGAATTGTAGAAGCAATAACACATTGGCCAGAAGGTAAGCACTTTGGAATGCCACCAGGAAAAGTGGTGAAACGGGCTGAAGAAGCCCCACCATACGACCAACTACCAGAGAGTGAGAAACAATATGCTCTTTTCACTGATGGATCCTGTCGTCTGGTAGGAGGCCATCGAAGGTGGAAAGCTGCCGTATGGAATCCTACACGACTAGTTGCAAAAACAGATGAAGGAGATGGTGAATCAAGTCAATTTGCAGAGGTAAAAGCCATCCAATTGGCTTTGGACGTTGCTGAACAAGGAAAGTGGCCAAGACTTTATCTCTATACTGACTCATGGATGGTAGCAAATGCCTTATGGGGTTGGTTAAAGCAGTGGAAACAAAACAACTGGCAACGTAGAGACAAACCTATCTGGGCTGCTGAACTCTGGAAAGACATTGCTGCTAAGTTAGAGAAACTTGATGTAAAAGTGCGTCACGTAGATGCCCATGTACCTTTGTATCGAGCTACTGAGGAACATCAAAATAACCAACGAGCAGATGAGGCTGCTCAAGTGTTCCAAATAGATCTGGAATGGGACCATAAAGGTGAACTGTTTTTGGCCAAGTGGGCCCACAATGCTTCAGGTCATCAAGGCAGGGATGGAACATATCGATGGGCTCGTGACCGAGGGGTGGATTTATCTTTGGACTCTATTGCGCAGGTTATCCACGACTGTGACATATGTGCTGCAATTAAGCAAGCTAAAAGGTTGAAACCTCCGTGGTATGAGGGGAGATGGTCAAAATATAGGTATGGGGAGGCCTGGCAAGTCGACTACATCACACTGCCTCAAACCCGCCACGGTAAGCGCTATGTGCTTACAATGGTGGAAGCAAGTACAGGATGGCTGGAAACATATCCTGTGCCTCATGCCACAGCCCGGAACACTATTCTGGGCCTAGAGAAACAAGTCTTGTGGAGACACGTTACACCAGAAAGAATTGAGTCAGATAATGGAACTCATTTCAAAAATAGTCTTATAAAAAACTGGGCCAAGGAACATGGCATTGAGTGGATATACTACATTCCCTATCATGCACCAGCCTCAGGTAAAATTGAAAGGTACAATGGACTGTTAAAAACTACCTTAAAGGCAATGGGTGGTGGAACTTTCAAAAACTGGGACAAGCACTTGGCAAAAGCTACCTGGTTAGTTAATACTTCTCAGGACAATGCTCTCTCTCAGGGTGTATTTCTCACTCTCCAATTCCTGTTTCCGGTCTCCCATTCTGCTGAGCAGCAGCTTTCTCTCTGCTTCGTAGTCGTGGGCTCTGATTTCTTCCACTCTGTCCTGGGAAGCTGCCAGATTATTAGAGACTATTAGAGATCTACTAATCAGGAGCTGCCTGCTCCTGAAGCAGGTAACACACATTTACCCACCACAAATTAAAAAGGGAACCTTTTTTTTTCAACCTCCCAGTGTCAGGGGCACAGATTTACTCCTTGAGGCACCTGTACGTCCTCCAGCAACCAAGGCAGAACCCCAGAGCTACCACGGGCAAGAATTCTTCTTGTTTAGAAAGAATCCCTCCCTCTCAGCACTTATTTATCCAAGCTGCTAATGAAGGAACACTATGGGAAAGAAAAGGATAGAGAAAAAGATTCCTCAAAGAAGGAATTCCCCCACCCACCCTGCCACTTTGCTCTAGGGAAAGAATAACACAGAGAACACTTTCAGAAGCCCCTCTGCTCCTGGCCAGGATTTCAGAATCCCACAACTTGGAACAGAGCTCTGGGATCACCAAGTCCAAACATCAACCCAGAAAAAAACAAAAATATTCCAAAGGCCCCACAGCAATTGGGAAAAAGGCAGCAGTTTATGAGCAGCTTACCAGGGGTGAGCCTTGCAGAAGGGTTTCAGTTCTACTGTTTTGCTGCACAACTGTGGCTGGCAGTCTGGCATTTTTAGCTTCAAGGCTTAAACAGAAACACAGGTTTTATAACAGGGAACCACCAGAGCACCAATTCTTAAAGAACAGCAGGGAAAGGACAAACAGAAGCATCTTCACCACCCCAGACAGCAGCAGCAGACACCTTGATCCTCTGTGCCACTCTCTTACCACTGCATCCCTTTCTCCAGGTGTTGCACTGCAATAGTACTCCCAGAAGATGCCAACAGGAGGTCTTCCAGTCTCTGGAAACAATCTCTTTTTTCTCTTTCCTTATATCCAGATCACTCTTCAAGTCACAAATTGAATGCTCATGCTGAAGATGTTCTTCCAACTCCTGCAGCTGTAAAAGAACAGCAAGATTCCACAGCACTAAGCTGAGTTTTTATGCTGAAGAGCTCAGGGAAGGCCTCTGTCTGCACATACCCACTCCTCAAAGAGCTGTCAGTACATTCCAAACCTTCCCTCTTCCTAGGAAATGAACACAAAACATGCTACTTTACCAAATCTTCTCCACTCTAAGCACTAACACTCACCCTCTCACTCCTTTCAGACACTCTCTGGATCCCTTCGTTTGCTCCCCCCCCTTGAAAATAGGAATTAAAAAGTCCATTCTTCTCCTGAAGGGACGTCACAGCCCCCTTGTATATCTATAGATATATCTATATTCATGAAGGGTAAGTTCCAGAAGCAATCAGAATTGGCAGCATGCTGATGGATGGAGTTAAACCCAGTGGTGGTCCCAGGGTGGTCCCCAGGGCTCTTCAACATCTTTATCAGTGATCTGGATGAGGGGATTGGGTGCAAATGACAGCAAAGTGGGTGGGAGGCTTGATCTGATGAGGACAGGAAAGCTCTGCTAGAGGGACCTGGGCTATAGGAGATTCAACAAGGGCCAGGAAAAATATTTTCCCCAAAAGGGTTGTCAGGCACTGGAACCAGGGGCTGAGTCACAATCTCTACAGAGACTTCAAAGATGTGGGGATGTGGTGCTGAGGGGCAGGACTGGGCTTAGCAGGGCTGAGGGAACACTTGGACTTCATTTGAAAGATCTTTTCTAACCAAAAGAGTTCTATGATTCTCTGTTACAAGTGGGGGAAGCATGGCGAGCAGAAAGAAGCCCAAATGTAGCATTATTGCAGACATTCTTTCTATATAAATGCAGACATAGTTTCTATGTAAACACAGTCCATTATTTCTACTGTCCTTCAGAAACCAGATAAAACTTTCTGGGCCAAACCACATGGAATAAGTGGCAAGCACCTCAGTCTCTTTTGCAGGGCACTTGACCACATATAAACCTTGGACCGTGTCAGAGACAAAGATACCAAGTGTCCTGGTTTGGGCCAGGATAAAGGGGATTTCTTGTCTTGTACTTTTGCTTTCAGCTCAGTCTCTTGGAAGTCATTGCACTTGCTGAAATTAGCAGCAAGTTTCTCAGACAGTGTCTGCTTCTGGGACTGTTAATACCTGATTTTTATAGTTACAGCAGAACCAAGGCCACTGCTAAGCTCTGAGGAACAGAAAACTCCAGAGGATGCCTGCCTTAATCCCACTGCAAAGAAAACCTTTTTCAAACACTTCTTAACATGGCCAAACCCCCACATGTTTTGCAGAGGCAGAGAAAGCATCAGAAAGGTGACCAAAATTCAAGGCTTTTTCTCTTAAAAAGAAAAAGCCACGTTTCATCCAACAGATCAGCACGTTACTGAAAAATCTCCCTTTTCACTTGAATATGCATTTTGCAGGGGAAAAGGTGCTTTTGACTGCATTGTTTGTCTGCACAGCACAACAGGAAGAACAATGGCAAAAAAACTGAAGGAAAACAGCTGGAAACAAAGCAGCAAAAGAAAAAATATCCAACATCATGACAAGGATTTTACACCATAAGAAGACTGGATCCAGCTTCACTTCAGACTGACTCTTCCTCTCCAGGACTCTCCCTTCATTATCCATTTACTGTTTTTTTCACCATAGTTTTTAGGAAAAGGAAAGATTCTGAATTAAGGGCCACAAATACACCACTCCTGTTACTCCAAGGTGAATGATCTCTCACTCAGCCTGTGGAAAATGGGACTTCACCTTTTCCTGGTGGCCGAGGAACATTTGTAGATAACACCACTGAAGGCACTACAGAGACTGGCATAAATTATCAGTATCAAGATGCTTGGGGGAAGCAAACACTGAACTCCTATACAAGGAACCTCCACCACTTGGAGATCAACACCTTTTATATTATAAAACATCATTTAATAACCATAGAGAAAGAATTGCATCACTGTTTCCCAGCTCCTTTCACTCACCAGTGATGTCTCTTGAAGCTGCCTTGGGCATTTTCGAGTCACCATTACAAACATGGTGCTTCACAATCCAGGCAGCTGGAGCTTTTTTCTCTTCACTTTTGCCTCCCTTCTCCTGCTTTACTTCCTCTACAGGTGACTCTTCCTAAAAGAGATCAAGAAAAAGAAGATATAAACGGGGAAGAAGGAAGCATCTTCTTTGCCTTTCACCGACTACTTGAAAAAGGCTTTTTTTATTGAAAAGAAAAATGGAAAATTTGTTGAGCTTTGATTTACAAGGCCTTCAGCTTTTCCATGGAAATCTGGAGGAGCAGAAAGGAATTCCTCCTGTCCTCAGTCTCAGCCCTGCTCCTGCACATTCCCTGAGAAGCCCTTCGCCGCTTCAGCCCAGCTTCATTTCAGTCATAGTAAAATTCAGCTACAGTAAAATTCACCTCTCAAAGTTTCAGAATTTTTACTTGCAAGGAACTCTCAGCATCACCAGACTCACTGCATAAATCAGCCTCTGCAGTATCCCTAAATTTCAAGCATCACAGCAGAAAAATGCATCATCACAAGCTCTTCTCCCTTGTGAATGGAAGAGGAGAACAAGAAGAAGGACACGGCTTGGTCAAAACACATTTTCACCTCCTGCTGCTTTACCCCCTTACAACAGTATACCTTAGGGCAGACCATATTACCTAAGTCTTAAAGGGGTAAAAAACCCCCTTTTTTTTGAGACCCCACAAAAAGAGGACCAGCTAGGAAAAAACAAACAAACAAAACAAAACCAAAAAACCACAACAAAAACCACTGTAGCTGCTTCAGTCTGCTTACTGATTACAGATGACACAATCATTTGATGGAAGCCCCATCAAGGTACACAGAGGAACAGAAAACGTCCCCTGAATTCTTTGAGACCACATCTTTAACACTCTACTTCTAGAGTCCATCGCAGGGAATTTAAAGCAGATGCTCAGAAGCCCATTAGACATGGAGAGACATAAAAATGGACTAAAACCCCTCCCATACAGAAACGGCTGGCACTGACCAGAAGAAAACACTTGAAATGTTGAAAAGAAAACAGGCCCAGGGAAGGGATTCTGCCCCTGTGCTCAGCTCTGGTGAGGCCACACCTCGAGTCCTGTGTCCAGTTCTGGGCCCCTCAGCTCAGGAAGGAGATTGAGGTGCTGGAGCAGGTCCAGAGAAGAGCAAGGAGGCTGTGAAGGGATACAGCAGAATTCCTGTGAGGAAGGGCTGAGGGAGCTGGGGGTGTTGAGGCTGGAGAAGAGGAGGCTCAGGGGAGTCCTCATCACTCTCTACAACTCCCTGAAAAGAGGTTGGAGCCAGGGGGGGGGGAGTGTCTTCTTCCAGGTAACTACCATTAAGACAACAGGGGATGAACTCAAGCTCTGCCAGGGGAGGTTTAGGTTGGATATTAGGAAAAAATTCCTTACAGGGAGGGTGACCAGACATTGAAATGGGCTATCCAGGGAGGTGGTGGATTCTCCATCCCTGGAGGTTTTTAAAACAAAGGCTGGTTGTGGCACTCAGTGCCATGGTCAGGTAACCACAGTGGTCATGGATCAAGGGTTGGACTTGATGATCTCTGAGATCTTTTCCAACTCTGATGATTCTGTGACTCTGTGAAATACACCCTTGCAAGAGTGCACAGCTCTTTTTAGGGAGAAGTTGCTATTTTGCAGCAGAGAAGAACATCAAGAGATCTACCAGAAGGATTTAACAAGCCACAAATCAGCAACAGTCTTGTACAATGAAGATGAAGATCAAAATCTGAAATTTCCATGCAGCCTGTAGTTCAACTACCTTCCACCCTGTAAACCAATGATGTTGATGACCCTTGATTTCAACCTCAATTAATAAAGTAATTTAGCAAAAGGGACAATCTGTGAGAAACAAAACATCCTAAAAAAGGTAGAGCTGGAACAAGAGCAAGTGGAACTGGCTGGGCACAGCTTAAGTTAAGCCAGTTGTGTCTGCAAGGAAAAAAAGGAGCACTGCTCTTGGCCCATATTGCTGCCTTTCCTAAATGGGCAGGAACTGCTTCATCTCCATCTTAGGAAACTTCTTCAGTCCAGTGACATCTGCAAGCAAACCCCTGATCAAAGCCAGGCCAAGAGCACTATTTCAAAACTGGATTGTAATGACTGCATGTCCTGGTTTGGGCCAGGATAAAGGTGATTTTCTGTTTTGTACTTTTACTTGCACTTGCTGAAATTAACAGCAAATTTCTCAGACAGTGTGTGCTTCTAGGATTGATAACACTTGATGTTTATAGTTACTGCTAGAGACTGGTGTGCAGAGCCAAGGACACTGCTCAGCTCTGAGGAAAACATTTTACCGTCAGGGGGAGGATAAAGAGGTCCCACCTGAGCCCTCCTTTAGGGAGGAACAGACAAGATAGATACCAGAATTGACCAAACAGAGTATTCCATCCCATATACGTCACACTCAGTATAAATTTGAGGCATCACGAGGGCCGAGCCAGATCTTTTCCTGATTTCCTGCTTCCCTTCCTTCACCCGGCATCCTGGAAGGATCCCGTCCGTTCATCTGCCTGTGGTCCTGATCCGTGCCAGCCCATATCTGTGTGTTCCTGCCTCCGGTTCCCGACTGCTGCCGACTCCAGGAGTCCAGCCTGGACTTTCCCAGGGCTGCCCTACAGCCTCGGTGGTGACGTGAGAGTTATTGGGGGAAAGGAGGGAGGAATGTGGTTTCCATTTTCCTGTATATTTGTATATATTTAGTAATTTTACCTATTTAACATTACTGTTTCATTAAAGTTGTGTAGTTTAGTTTCCAACCCATAAGTCTCTCTCCCTTATTCTCTCTCCTTTCTCTATCAAGGAGAGAGAGATTAATAGAGAGCGTCTGTTATTCGGTTTAATCGCCGGGCCAGTGTTAAACCGTGACAGATTTATTGGCGCCCAACGTGGGGCCCGAGCTAATTGGCTCGAGTCCAGTTTAAATTTTGACTAAATTGCTTGAACAGTTTGAATTCCAACTACAGTGAAAGAATGGCTTTCCTGAGCTGGAATCAGACCTTGTTCTTTGGAAATTTCACAGGGTTGGAGATTAAACCAATCGTGCCGTACCTTTGGTATTTAGGGTATGTGATGTGTATTTTTGCAGCTGGAATTGCTGTTACTTTGTGGTTTGTCTTTCGTAAGAGCTGCTTAAGAACCATCATTGCAATATTGTCCTCAATACTGGTGTATATCATGGTGCATGGTGCAGTAGTGTTTCATACAGAGATAAAAAACTTGGTTGGTAATTACACTCCCAGTTTTAACTTGGGAAATTATACCATTCCATCTTATTTTGGGCTGACTCCACCAGATTTTGGTGGCAATAGCATTTCATTTCTCAATCTTCTGGTGGGTGTTGTTAATTTCTCTCATATATTGGTGAGGAGTAACACAAAAACCACAGTAATGAGATTGAGTATGCCTTTTCGGAGGCCGAGAGTTTCTGTTCGGAGAGTGAGAGCTGCTCCTCGTACAGAGAGCACCCCCACTCCTGCCTCCACAGCCGCTTCTCGCCCCCCCTCACACAAGGGCACAACTCAGATAAGGCCGGCCAGCATCGCCAGTGTTTCTGCTACAGCTCCAGTTGCTGTGTCTACTCCCACAGACACTGCTGCTGCTCAGAAAGCAAACCCTGCTGCTGCCACTGCTGCAGATGCCTCAGCCTCTCCCCCTCAGCCCACACAGTTACTTGTTAACCCTGTAACTAGGAGAAAAGGAAAACAATGGAAATCAGAAACGAGCCGTAACCCTTCCAAGTCTGAATGAGATGACCAGGTGATAGAGGAAATAGAGGATACTGCCTCTCCTCGTAGAGCAGCTAGAGCAGAGTCAGATGAGGACTCAGACTCAGAATCTGCTCAGCCCTATTCCATGAGAGACTTGCGTACTCTGAGAAAAGAATACAGCCATTTTTCAGGTGAACCACTTCTCTCTTGGTTACTCCGATGCTGGAATGAGGGGGCTGCTAACATAACATTAACTCAGAAGGAAGCCAGGCAGTTGGGATCCCTGGCCAAAGATGCAGGCATTGATCGGGCATTTGGGGAAAAGGCTGGAACTACCAGCCTGTGGAAACGACTCTTGTCAGCTGTAAGGGAGAGATATGCCTATAAAGAGGAAATAGACTGCCCACAGATCAAAGCAGCCACACTTGGAAAAGCTATCAGGTATCTGGAAGAATTGGCTGTGCGAGACGTGATCTATAATAATGATGACATTGAAGATCCCTATCACGTACCATGCCCTAAACCTATGATGCAAAGGTTTGTGCATGCTGCACCACCACCTTTTAACCATACACTATCAGTAATGCTATGGGTTCCTGCAGAGGTAGATGCAACTGTGGGTGATGTGATTAAAACTGTACGAGAGTGTGAAGATGCTGTCATAGCCCCTTGTCGGGCCTGGGTCTCAGCTATCAAGAGAGCATATGAGGAATGGTATTCACCCCTTTCTCCTCAGACAGACGGAGGACACCGCATTGCAGCCATTAAGAGGAGACGCCCTCCTATGAGACAGAATCGAGAGAAACAGAAATCAGCAAGAGGGACCCTATGGGCACTCCTGTGTGAGTATGGAGAGGAAATGAAAAAGTGGGACAAGAAACCTACTGCTGCCCTACAGGACCGAGTGTTTGAGTTGATGAGTAAGCCAAAGGCAAAAGGAGGTCCTTCTAAAAAGATGGCTGCTCAAGTCTCCAGTGTAGAGTTACCCAATCCAAAAATGCTGGTGACTCAAGATCCCTGCACATCAGGTGTGAGTACTGGGGATGCAAGCTCCAGTAATGTACATACTGACAATGCTGTATGTGCTCAAGCTTAGAGGTGCCCTGCCTCTAGCCAGGTGGAGGAGAGGGACAACCGAATCTATTGGATTGTGTGGATTCGATGGCCTGGCACATTAGAGCCACAAAAGTATAAAGCCTTGGTGGACACTGGTGCACAGTGCACCCTAATGCCATCGAATCAGAAAGGCACAGACTCCGTCACTATTTCTGGAGTGACGGGGTGTCCTGGTTTGGGCCAGGATAAAGGTGGTTTTCTGTTTCTGTACTTTTGCTTTTAGCTAAGTCCCTTGTAAGTAGTTGCACTTGCTAAATTAACAGTAAGTTTCTCAGGCAGTGTGTGTTCCTAGGATTGATAACACTTGATGTTTATAGTTACTGCTAGAGACTGGTATGCAGAGCCAAGGACACTGCTCAGCTCTGAGGGAAAATATTTTACCGTCAGGGGGAGGATAAAGAGGTCCCACCTGAACCCTCCTTTAGGGAGGAACAGACAAGATAGATGCCAGAACTGACCAAACAGAGTATTCCATCCCATATACGTCACACTCAGTATAAATTTGAGGCATCACGAGGGCCGAGCCAGATCTTTTCCTGATTTCCTGCTTCCCTTCCTTCACCCGGCATCCTGGAAGGATCCCGTCCGTTCATCTGCCTGTGGTCCTGATCCGTGCCAGCCCATATCTGTGTGTTCCTGCCTCCGGTTCCCGACTGCTGCCGACTCCAGGAGTCCAGCCTGGACTTTCCCAGGGCTGCCCTACAGCCTTGGTGGTGACGTGAGAGTTATTGGGGGAGAGGGGGGAGGAATGTGGTTTCTATTTTCCTGTATATTTGTATATATTTAGTAATTTTTCCTATTTATCACTACTTTTTCATTAAAGTTGTGTAGTTTAGTTTCCAACCCATAAGTCTCTCTCCCTTATTTTCTCTCCTTTCCCTATCAAGGAGAGAGAGAGATTAATAGAGAGCGTCTGTTATTCGGTTTAATCGCCGGGCCAGTGTTAAACCGTGACACGGGGGGATCTAAAGAACTGACTATTGTGAAGGCTGATGTGAGCCTCACTGGAATAAAGTGGCATAAACACACAATAGTGACTGGTCCAGATGCTCCGTGCATCCTTGGCATAGACTACCTCAAGGGAGGTGATTTCGAGGACCCAAAAGGGTACCGCTGGTCCTTTGGTACTGCAGCTATTAAGACTGAGAATGCAGAATGGCTGCATACTTTGTTTGGCCTTTCAGATAAATCCTTTGTAGTGGGGTTGCTGAGGACTACAAACCAGCGTCTGCCAACTGCTACTTCAGTAGTGCACCGTAGACAATATCGTGTCAACAGAGATGCTGTGGTCCCCATTCACAAGCTGATCCGGCAACTAGAGAGCCAAGGAGTGATCAGCAAGACTCATTCACCCTTCAACAGTCCTGTATGGCCAGTGAAAAAGCCAAATGGAGAGTGGAGGCTGACAGTGGACTATTGTGCCCTGAATGAGGTTACACCACCACTAAGCGCTGCTGTGCCGGACATACTAGAACTTCAGTATGAGCTGGAGTCAAAGGCAGCCAGGTGGTATGCTACTATTGACATTGCTAATGCATTTTTTGCTATTCCTATAGCACCAGAATGCAGAGCACAATTTGCCTTCACCTGGAGAGGTGTCCAGTACACCTGGAATCGACTGCCCCAGGGGTGGAAACACAGTCCTACCATCTGCCATGGACTGATCCATGACACCTTGGAAAAGGGGGGAGCTCCAGAACATCTACAGTACATCGATGACATCATTGTGTGGGGTGACACAGCAAAGGAAGTCTACGAGAAAGGTAAGAAGATAATTGAAATCCTCCTAGAGGCTGGTTTTGCTATTAAAAGGAGCAAGGTAAAGGGACCTGCACAAGAGATACAGTTTCTGGGAGTTAAGTGGCAAGATGGACGTCGCCACATCCCAATGGACATGATTAACAAAATAACAGCTATGGCCCCACCAACTACCAAAAAGGAAACTCAGTCCTTTTTAGGAACTGTTGGTTTCTGGAGAATGCATATTCCTTTTTATAATCAGATTGTGAAACCTCTCTATGAGGTTACTCGGAAGAAGAAAGACTTTAAATGGGGCTCAGAACAACAAGCTGCTTTTGAGAATATTAAACAGGAGATTATGCAGGCAATGGCCCTTGGACAAATTCGAACAGGGCCAGACATCAAAAATATTCTTTACATCGGAGATGGAGGTGATGGTCCTTCATGGAGCCTCTGGCAAAAAGCTCCAGGAGAGACTCGAGGCCGACCTCTAGGATTTGGGGGTCGAAACTACAAAGGCTTCGAAGCCAACTACACAGCCACTGAGAAAGAGATACTGGCCGCATATGAAGGAGTTAGAGCTGCTTCGGAAGTGATTGGTACTGAAGCACAGCTCCTCCTAGTGCCACGATTACCTGTACTGGGTTTTATGTACACAGGTAGAGAATCTTCCCATCATGCTACCGATGCTACCTGGAGTAAATGGATTGCTTTACTCTCACCGAGAGCTAGGATAGGAAGACTCAATCGTCCAGGAATTGTAGAAGCAATAACACATTGGCCAGAAGGCAAACACTTTGGAATGCCACCAGGAAAAGTGGTAAAACAGGCTGAAGAAGCCCCACCATACGACCAACTACCAGAGAGTGAGAAACAATATGCTCTTTTCACTGATGGATCCTGTCGTCTGGTAGGAGGCCATCGAAGGTGGAAAGCTGCCGTATGGAATCCTACACGACTAGTTGCAAAAACAGATGAAGGAGATGGTGAATCAAGTCAATTTGCAGAGGTAAAAGCCATCCAATTGGCTTTGGACGTTGCTGAACAAGGAAAGTGGCCAAGACTTTATCTCTATACTGACTCATGGATGGTAGCAAATGCCTTATGGGGTTGGTTAAAGCAGTGGAAGCAAAACAACTGGCAACGTAGAGATAAACCTATCTGGGCTGCTGAACTCTGGAAAAACATTGCTACTAGGTTAGAGAAACTTGATGTAAAAGTGCGTCACGTAGATGCCCACGTACCTTCATATCGAGCTACCGAGGAACATCGAAACAACCAACGAGCAGATGAGGCTGCTCAAGTGTTCCAAATAGATCTTGACTGGGAACATAAAGGTGAACTGTTTTTGGCCAAATGGGCCCACAACGCTTCAGGTCATCAAGGCAGGGATGGAACGTATCGATGGGCTCGTGACCGAGGGGTGGATTTATCTTTGGACTCTATTGCGCAGGTTATCCATGACTGTGACATATGTGCTGCAATTAAGCAAGCTAAAAGGTTGAAACCTCTGTGGTATGAAGGGAGATGGTCAAAATATAGGTATGGGGAGGCCTGGCAAGTCGACTACATCACATTGCCTCAAACTCGCCAGGGTAAGCGCTATGTGCTTACAATGGTGGAGGCAAGTACAGGATGGCTGGAAACATATCCTGTGCCTCATGCCACAGCCCGGAACACTATCCTGGGCCTAGAGAAACAAGTCTTGTGGAGACATGGTACACCAGAGATAGTTGAGTCAGATAATGGAACTCATTTCAAAAATAGTCTCATAAATAACTGGGCCAAAGAACATGGTATTGAGTGGATATACCATATCCCCTATCATGCACCAGCCTCAGGTAAAATTGAAAGGTACAATGGTCTGTTAAAAACTACCTTAAAAGCAATGGGTGGTGGAACTTTCAAAAACTGGGACAAGCACTTGGCAAAAGCTACCTGGTTAGTTAATACCAGGGGTTCCATCAATCGAGCTGGTCCTGCTCAGTCAGATCTTCTACACACAGTAGATGGGGACAAAGTGCCTGTGGTGCATGAGAAGAATCTGCTAGGGAAAACAGTTTGGGTTTATCCTGCCTCGGGCAAAGGCAAACCCATTTGTGGGGTTGCTTTAGCTCAAGGGCCTGGACACACTTCGTGGGTGATGATGAAAGATGGAGAAGTACAATGTGTACCACAAGGGAATCTAACACTAGGTGAGAATTCCTAATTTCTGCTTGTCTAGCTTAATCAGTAATGCATGAACTCTTTGGGAGTCATGAACTTGTATCCCACCATAACTACTGTTATGTGAACTGTTGCATAAACTAACAGTGTTCTATGAGTGTTTTTCAGGATGATTTTGTGGTGATGAAGCCAGAACTAGGTTCATCGGCTGGCATCCAGTAACTTCCTTGAAATTACCATCTGCAACCTGCAACTTGTGGACCATGGACATGAACTGTGAAGACTGGTCCTTCTTTTGAGAATCTGCTACAATAGATGAACATCTGCAATTGTAGACTGAATTACTTAGTGAATTTTAGCACTGAGAGATAGTAGTAATTTGTGTATAGATATGTTTAGGGATAATAGATAGTAATGATTGGAGCATGACGCAAATGGTATGGAATAAGGGGTGGAATATCCTGGTTTGGGCCAGGATAAAGGTGATTTTCTGTTTTGTACTTTTACTTGCACTTGCTGAAAATAACAGCAAGTTTCTCAGACAGTGTGTGCTTCTAGGATTGATAACACTTGATGTTTATAGTTACTGCTAGAGACTGGTATGCAGAGCCAAGGACACTGCTCAGCTCTGAGGAAAACATTTTACCGTCCAGGAGGATACAGAGGTCCTGCCTGAGCCCTCCTTTAGGGAGGAACAGACAAGATAGATACCAGAATTGACCAAACAGAGTATTCCATCCCATATACGTCACACTCAGTATAAATTTGAGGCATCACGAGGGCCGAGCCAGATCTTTTCCTGATTTCCTGCTTCCCTTCCTTCACCCGGCATCCTGGAAGGATCCCGTCCGTTCATCTGCCTGTGGTCCTGATCCGTGCCAGCCCATATCTGTGTGTTCCTGCCTCCGGTTCCCGACTGCTGCCGACTCCAGGAGTCCAGCCTG
The DNA here is from genome assembly GCF_003957555.1 of Calypte anna. Lineage (NCBI taxonomy): Eukaryota > Metazoa > Chordata > Aves > Apodiformes > Trochilidae > Calypte > Calypte anna. The sequence continues at coordinate 22,481,467 of NC_044276.1, forward strand.
GACTTTCCCAGGGCTGCCCTACAGCCTCGGTGGTGACGTGAGAGTTATTGGGGGAAAGGAGGGAGGAATGTGGTTTCCATTTTCCTGTATATTTGTATATATTTAGTAATTTTACCTATTTAACATTACTGTTTCATTAAAGTTGTGTAGTTTAGTTTCCAACCCATAAGTCTCTCTCCCTTATTCTCTCTCCTTTCTCTATCAAGGAGAGAGAGATTAATAGAGAGCGTCTGTTATTCGGTTTAATCGCCGGGCCAGTGTTAAACCGTGACACTGCACCTGAATCAGCTGGACCTTGAATGGAATCCAAAGCTAAATACACCACGTGTAAATATCTATTTATGTAACAGAGTTACTCTCATCAGGTATTTTATTGAAAAATTACAATTAAAATAAGGGTTTTTTTTGATGTCTATTAACTAAAAACTGAAGCAGGCTTTGTCTCTGGCAACACTGAAATGATGGCACTGCTGAAAGCAAAGGCAGAGCTCTGGCTTTGCATCCCCCCTTGCCTTTGGTGCCACCTCAGAAAGGCCACGCTGCAGGAAGCAGCTGGTTTATCACAGCTCAGTGTTGGTGTCACATCCAGACAGGGCTTTAGACAGGGAAAAGGACACAAGTGATCTAAAGAAAAAACTACCAAAAATGGTGGGGAAACAGCACTTAAACACATGACAAAATCCAAATTGAATTAATGAACTATTTTCATACTTGCAGCCTTTAGATGCCTTCAATAATTCCTTCCCTTCCTTCATCTGTAAGAAATGATGTTACTTCAGTTTGTTCAGGTCTCCATTCCAAGCTGTCTACATCTGAACAATTTACATTTTTTTATACAACCCCAAACTTGGATTCTAGCACATACTTCAGTTCACTATTCCATTTTGGCTGCTTTATTGCTTGTTTTTCTTACCTTGTAGTTCCTGTCACTTTCCTAATTCCATCAATCCCCATGGCCATGAGATCCTTCCTTACCCTCTCCTTCTCCACAAAGGAATCTCCTCATCATCACCTTCCTTTTGTAGATCAACACTTCATAATCCAGTCCCAGCTCCATACATGGGGTAGAAAAATGTCAAGCACTGTTTTCCAGAGATTCCTCTTGGTGACCTTGAAGCAAGGGGTGCTCTCTGTCCACAGCCCATGCTGGATGCCTCTGTACTCACGGGAGCCCTACAAAGATACACAAACAAGTATGAGCAAAGTAGAATGCATTCTCTCAGCATCCTCATTATGCTGGACATGCTCATTATTTTAAAAATTATGACTGGAACAAATTTCAGAAAGATTTTTATGGCGTAGACTGTTATACTTGTGAGATTGCAACAGTTGTGCAGAGTAATCATGGCGATCAGTGTTCACTCCAATTGAGTAAGAACTGTTCTGAACAGAACAGTACAAACTCTCTCCTGGGTCTAGCCCATCATTCCAAAGTACTGCTGGTTAACCGGCAGTCTCCCTTCTAAAAGTTCAGGCTGGAGTTTAACTCATCTACCCCAGCAGTGTCGTCTCCTTTGGGTCTGGTGTAAGAAGTGGGAGTTGGACCCCTCCATCCCTGGGTCCTCTCCTCTTCTGGGTAAACACACACTCATTTTTTCAAAAGTAAACTCTCCAGGACAGTAACCAGGGACAGGTCTAGAAGAAGAGAACATTGTTTAAAACCACAAATATATCAGGCAGATCCATGGAGAAATGACACAAGCAATGGCTTGCATTCCCTCCCATGCTGAAACCACTCATGTCTACCTGGCAATACTGACAGCAGTCACAAGCTTGTAAAAGCTGCCTTCAAACTGAGCTAAGAAACTGAATTTCATTTTCTTCACAGATTTGTGGGAATCTGTGCACTACTCTGCCTTACTGACAGCACTCCCTTTCTTTAATACATCTCCTGCAGTTTCTGATGCTGTCACAGTGTTGTCCCCAAAGTGGGTCCATTACTTGGTGTGCCATAAGCACACACAGGGTCCAGATCTTTGACTTAATCCCCATTTCTGCATGGAAAGGGGAGCAGGGCGCTATTCCACAAAGCAAGCTGCATTTCCTGAATCACAAGTGAGACTTTTAGACCTAAAATTGTGAGAAAGAACTGGCCACCTCTAGGATGCTGTGGAGTCCACAGCTATGCTGCACACTCCTCAGGATGAGCTGGGGAGGCACCCATCACACCCACATGGGGGATGAGCTGGGCTTCAGCAGGATTGGTTGGTGTCCCCCCTTGCAGCCTCCACCCCGGGATGAGTTGGGCTCTCTTGAAATACTTTGGGAGTCCACACTCCAGGGTAATTTAGGTCACCTGGAATGATTTGTGGCTCACCCATCATGTCCCCTGGCCCCCAGGATGGTTTGTGGGTTGCCAACTGCAGCCCAACACCACCAGAATACTTTTGATGTCCCCAACCAGAGCCCCCAACCCCCGGGATCAGTTGGGGTTTCCAGGGCTGGGGTTGAGCCTCCTCCACTGCAGCCCCCAAACCCCAGGATGAGTTTGGTTCCCCCAGGAAGGGGGAGACCAAATCACAGCTCCTCCACCCTCCAGATGAGTTGGGGGCTCCCCAATTCCATCCCCCCACCGCTAGGATAAGTTGGGGTCCTCCCTCAAATCCATGACCCCCTCCCCCTAGCTTAGTCTGCTCACCCCCAGTTTGGGCAGTATTGGGATAACCACCCCCCTCTCATCACCCCCCAGTACAAGCAGTGGAGCCCAGGATTGGGGAAGGGGGATGCAATGATCTTAGAGAGCTTCTGAAACTGTGACAGTTCTGTGATTTTTGTGATCACTGAGATGGTTCCAGTTATGATGGAGATCTCATTTCCAGTAGAAACTCCTCTTGCACTGGGAGCAGCTTTAGGATTTTTACCAGTATGAAGGCACTGATGGGGCCTCAAGGGTGGGGCATTGATGGGTCACCCTTCCAGGTGATGATGGTCAAGCCCCAGGTTCATGCAGCCATTCTCTGCACACAAGTCCCCTGGGGCTGGATATCTGACACACGTTTAATAAAAGAACACAGCCCCAGAGATTTGGGCTGTTCATTTTCAGATTGGGGAAGGGGGGTGTGTGTGTCTTGTTGAGGAAGATCTGCTTTCCCATTTCATTTTTGCACCTCAGCAAAAACATTGCATGGTTTACTCTCAAGAAATCAAAGGGTAAGTGATGCAGAAGGCTCCAACCACACATTTCCACTGACTCCCTAGAAGTATGCAAGACCACACCATCAGTCACACTGCCCTACCTGCTGTAGAGGTGGAAGCCCAGAGTGCTGGGGCCTGGCCCAGCTGCTCATCACTGCTCTTCTTGGGCTCTGCCCAGCTCCCTCTCCCCAGCTCTTCATCCCTCCCTCTCTGTCGTTTGCCCATCAAAATTTGGGCTTTCACTATCTGTATCCCTCTCAACACTTCTCAATTCCTCCCTGCCTTTTCTCAGAGCCATTGCTGTTTCTCTCTCTCTCTCTCCACATCTTTCTCTCCCTCTCCTCTCCTGGCCTTATTGTTCCTCTCTCTCCTACAGCCTATCCCCTTTCCTGCCTCTCCCTCCCCTCTCCCTTCCTCTCCCCTTGCCCTTTTCCCTCTCTCCTGCTCCCTCTCCCACCCCTCTGTCACTCCCCTCTCCTGGGGCCTTTTCTGTCTCTCTCAGACCCCTGGCCTGCTCTCTGTCCATCCCTCCTCTCTCCTCCTTCCCGCCATTCTCCTCTCTCTCTCTCTCTCTCCCTCCCTCATTGCCCCCTTCCCCTCCATCTCTTTTCCGCTCTTCACCACTCTTTTTCCTGCCTTCTCTTCTGCCCAGATCCCCTTCCTCCTGCTCCCCCTCACAGCTGGGCCGTGGCAGCCCCGGGGTCGGGCAAGCTCAGGCAGCAGGAGAGAAGGAGCGCCTCGGGGCATGATGGGAGCTGTAGTCCCAGGGCATGCAGGGGGCTGCCCGGCGGCCATCTTGGTTCCCGGGCCATGCTGACAGCTGCCATTTCCCCACACTCCCCATCCCGCAGCTGGGGAAAAACTCCAGGATGGCGGCGGGGATGAGCCAGCAGCTCCTAAAAGCCCTCAAACTGAAGGAGGAAGCATGCAGAGGTGGGAAGCAAGGGCAGGTACCCTGGGAGGAGTAGAGAGGTGGTCGCAGCAGCTGGTGAGCAGGGCAGGAGAGCCACATCCATTCCAGGTAGAATTGAATCTAAAGCAGGGCCTGGGACAACCAAGGAGCCCCCACTGGGGGAGAAGAAGAGGTTTGTGATCATCTAAAGAACCTGCAGGTGCACAAGTTTATGGGACCTCACGGGGTCCACGCACGGGTCCTGAGGAGCTGGCAGACGCAGTTGCTGAAACTCTGTCCGTCCTATTTGAGAGGTGATGGTGGTCCGGTGAGGTTCCCACGGAGTGGAAAAAAGGTACCTGTCATAGATGAGTGGAGGAACTAAAGAAGTTTGAGTTGGAGAAGTAAAGGAGGGTCATAGGAAGTCAGGCAGCCCAGCAGCCCATCCCCCTTTCCTCCTGCTCCTTGCTGGGCTGCTGTTCCCCTCTGCTCCTTTCCCACCAGCTGCCACCTGATCCTCAGAATCCACATCCATCGGGTGCTGGGAAGAGCCATGGAGCTCCCTCTTGCGTCGGCCCTGCCACAGGGAGCCCTCAGGCACCCATTGCTTCCAGCATGGAGATGGGGTTTTGTGTCAGCTCAGGGATCTGTTCCCAGGGGGGAGGAGATCTGCCCTGGCTGAGCCTTCCTGCAGTCCCTGGCTCTGAGGAGGAGTGGAGTGTCACGGGAAGAAGCAGGGTTGCTGCCTGTCATTGTGGAGCAGGAGTTTTAGAGGTCAGTATACCTGTGTTGGTTGGTGGTTGGAGGTGGAGTGTGCTGGAATATTTTTCCCTCTTCTGTCCCTATTTTCACGAGGAAAAGGCAGCCAGTAGCTTTCCCACGCACGCCTGAGATGTTTCAGGTGTCCCAACATCCTGTAGTTCTTAGAAGAAAATCTGCAGTAGGATAATGTGCTCACTTTGTTTCCCCAGCGCCTGTTACAAGGCACCAAAATTCTCACTTTTCTTACTGGAAGACAGTGTTTAATATTAAACCTTGTTTATTCTAAATCTGGTATCCCCACGCAGTCCTATATGTTGGTAATTTGGGGGTCGAGTATCTGTCAGCTGCCTGTTCAGTGCATTTCTGTGTCTGACTCAGCTGTGAAAATCACCACCAACAAAAAAAAGCCATTCAGTGAATTTACTCTTGATGTATTTCCAGCTCCTATCAACCAGTGAAATAAAATGTCTCCGTGACCCATTTGGTAATTGTTTTGCTTTTTTATTGAATGTCGAAATTGTCACTGATGCCTGTCCCTCATTTCTATCATTTCTGACTTAAAATGTTGTCTAACAGCTTTTCAGTTGCCTCAGCCCCTCCACTATTGCTTCTTCATGCCCTCCACTCTGCAAGCTTAAATGATCTGTATCTAATGACACAGCCTTGGATCCTCTCTGTACCTTCAGCACAGGCTGGGAGGGGTCCTGGTGGGCACAGAGTTGATCATGAGCCAGTAATGTGTCCTAGGTTAAAAGAAGGAATCTGGTCTCCTAGGCTGAGAGATACAGGGCTTTCCAGTATAAAATTCCACCCCAAAATTCCATCTCTTACTTCCTTTGACAAATTCTAAAGCTTGCAAAATTTTTCCTTGTGCCTATCAAAAACGCCGCAGCCCCACCACCGGCTCGCACCTTCAATAATGTGAAGCCGGCCCTTTATACTTTTCATAAAGCCCTTCCCCCTCAATCTCCCATCAGTTTATCATTGGTTCCCATCCCGCGGGCTCTCCCAGCACTGGTTCTCGCTTTGCGGTCTTCGCTCTGTTGCCGATGGGAACGGTTTCACGTTTCGCGGGCTTCGCTCTGCTGCTGAGGGGAATGGTTTCATGTTACGTCCCTGTTTCGCGGGCCCCTGCAGGCGGCCCCTCCTCCTTTTTTTCTCGCTTTTCTTCCTTAAAGTAGACTTACAAATACACCCCAAAACAACATGATAAAACAAGCTATCTGAACAAACTGACCAAACAAACATTATTAAGCTGAAAGATACACTCAACAAAACAATAAACTACAGTTTTAAACCCCTATTTTTCACAGTGACTGTCTTTAACTTTTGTCTTTTTCCTTCCCCATCCTGCTTCCAAGGAAGCATATGCCAGAGGAAAGAAGGAAAAGCATTTCTGTTTATCCAAAGAGCCCTTCTCCTCTGATGATGATGATCCCATACCTATTCTTGTGTCCTATTTGCAAAGCCCTCCTGACTGATGCAGCTTTTATTCCCTGCTGTGGGAACAGTTATTGTGAAGAATGAAAGTGTTCCTTGCATGTTTCTTAGTTCAAAACAATCACATCTGATGTTCTGAGAGCAGAAACAGAAGATAACAAAGTTGCTTTGTTTCCAGTTCTCTTTATTCTGAAGGATGCTTTTTACAGAAAGCGGAAAACAAGAAGGAAGCTCTTTTCCCTTTTTATGTGTCTGGTTAAATCCCCTTTACACACAGAAGGAGGAGTATGAGCAGAGTGTGTAATTGTGCAGGTGCTGACAGTCTTAGATACCAAACTATCTTGTCCACAGCCCTTTCTCTCATATAAGACTACTCAGGTGACTTACTGCTGACTAGAAAAAAACAAAACAAAACCACCACTATTTGAATATTTAAATAGTTAAATATTTAATCCTTCAGAACTCAGGATGTTTTCCTGATCACTGTTTTCTTCCCTAAGCTTGAGGCTGGTGACTTCAACTCTACTGGGCAGTGGGAAGAAGACAGATGAAACATCAAGGCACAGCCTAATCCCACCTTCAAATGCTACAGCAGTGAAATACCAAAACCGTGTGGTTATTTGGTACATACTAGACATTTTTTTTACACTACTGACCATTTTTATCCTCATGGTCTCCACCCAAGATCTTACTCACCCTTTTACCATATATGTATTTTTATGATTGATTAAAACTCAAAAATTTCCCCTTTTTCTTTAAAAACCATTTTGATGATTCTAATTCCACACAGGTATTAGAACAGCATTACTGGAGTCTGAGGAACATACCTGCCAAGCCTGCCAGCAGAGGTTTCTCCTGATGCTCCAGTTGCCAACAAGTGCTTACCCCAGGTAACATGATGACTTTTACATAAACTGTTGTGAGAAAAGTCTATCTGTAAAAAGCTGAAAGGGAAGAGTTTACATCTCCTTACACAAGGCTACATTGAATAAGGCCAAAACAAATGATGGGAAAAGTCAATGCTGTTGATTTATGACAATTCTGAGTTTTTTCAGTTTAGTCATCTCAAATGGCCAAGCTGCTTTCTCTCAGCTGGAGGGAATGGTGTTGTAGTTTTATCTATTTTTTGCATTGTCAAGTTAGTCCTTCTTTTTGGTTTAGAATTGTTGTAGGTAAATTGTAAGGGAGCATTGTGCCTGTAAAAGCTTAAAAGATAAAACAAAACTCAGAATCTTTGTATTTTGTTTGCACCTGAGGTCGCAGCTACACTGGAGTGTCTGACATATCCAGAATGCCATCGTGTTGTTTCAACATGCTTTTTCATTGTGGTTGGTAAACATGAAAAAGTAAACCAAGACAAATTTCATTCTAAAATGTTCCCTAAACCATGCAGGAATTCTCAAATGTTTTTTCTGAGGTGTTCACATTTTGCATTTGCATGCAGTATATATTTCTTCACATTTGCCATGTTTTATTTCTTGGGGTTACGTTGTAAGAAAGGAGAATTGGACTAAAGGTCAAACTTATTTTAACAGGAAGAAGAAGATGTCGAAACTCTATGAGTTACAGACAGGTGTAGTCAGGAATTCAGGGACTACAAAAACTTCAAAAGGAGCATAGGTGTTTGTTTTCCAGGTGACTGCTTTGCATGTCCACAATGGAGAAGCAGATGACCAGGGGGCTGGAGCACCTCTGCTACCAAGATGGGCTGAGAGAGTTGGGGCTGTTCAGCCTGGAGAAGAGAAGGCTCTGGGGGGTTCTCTCCTTAGAGAACCTTCCAGTCCATGAAGGGGCTACAGGAAAGCTGGGGAGGGGCTTTTCACCAGAGAGAGTAGTGACAGGACAAGGGGTAATGGTTTTAAACTGAAAGGGGATAGATTTAGGTTAGATATTAGGAAAACATTCTTCCTCATGAGAGTGGCAGGATACTGGAATAGGTTGCCTAGAGAAGTTGCTGATGCCCTTCCCAGGAAGTGTTCAAGGCCAGGTTGGATGAGGCTTTGTGACACCTGGTCTAGTGGGAGATGCAGGGGCTTGGATCTTGATGATCTTGAAGGTCCCTTCCAACCCAAGCCATTCAGTGATTCTCTCCCTCCTTAGGAGCTGCATCCTGACTTCTCTGCAATACCTGAAAAAGCTTGGGTTTTGTTATGGGCAGCTCAGCAGACAGCAGTGAGACTCAGTGCCTGAGGCAAGTTGCTGCTTTTAAATTCTCTCCTGGCTGATGCCCAGCAGTGGGGTGTGGTTGGTGGCTAATTACAGCCATTAGTGGCTCATTTCAAAAGCTGGGCTGCCTGTGGAAGGTCAGGCTGGTGCTGGGGCCTGCAGAGGATGTGTTTGCAGCAGGGAACTTGAAGGTGATTTTCTGTGTAGCTGGGTGTGACACATGTGGCATGGTGACAGTTAACATTTGTGTTGAGATTTTCCCCAGAGTTAGGGAAAAGATAGTTGTCCTGCCAGTAATTCCTGGTAGGCCAGGAGAATTCTAGATGTCCATTTCTCATTGCCCTGAGGGCAGTGAGGTCTAATGGTGGAATGAAGGCAATACAGTGTTCTGAGAGCAACTGACCTCTCTGCAAAGCATGCTCAGGACTGAGCTGTGCTTGTGTCTCAGAACTCACCTTTTATTGGCCTCCTGGTCCTGCTCATGCGCAGTGGGGGCCCACCCTAATTGGACACAGGTGGGCTTGACACAAGCTCATGCTCACTCCCTGGCAATTAGTGGCACCTGGTTGCCTCGTTACACTACATCCCCTTGGAGCAGATTGCTTGCAAAGCAAGATGTGCCCTGTAAGCTGGGAGGGGGAACTCCAGAGCTTTCCAGTGCTGGGAGCTGCTGGGTGGGCGCCAGTGCTCCTGGAGGTGCTGGGCTGCTGCTTGGCCCTGCTCTCCCTGCAGGGTTCTCTTGCAGCTGCTGAGGCCTACCCAGGTCTCTCCTGCCCTGTGGGTGATGTGTGCGGGGTTGCAGCAGCAGCAGCCAGCAAGAGCAGCAGGGTCTGGGCAGGGTCCCCCGGGCTGGGTGGTGCCACAGCTTTGGTTCTTTCATTGTCTGTCAGTGTTAAGCTCCCATGTTTGATTCTCAGGACACCTCTCCATCTGGCGTGTGCCAATGGCCACACAGAGGTTGCCAGATTCCTTGTAAAGCACAGCAGCCAGTTGGATGCTGCTGACAGTTTTGGGACAACAACCCTGAAGAAGGTGAGTGGGAGAAGTTCTGCTCTTGGAAGAGGGGCTTCTTGACTGTGCATGAAAGGAGAGGTGTCTGGCAGGACTCTGTAGGCAGAGCTGTGCGGAAACACACCTGTTGGGTTTGGAGTGGAACAGGCACCTGTCAGATCATCTTTGCAGGTGCTCTTCTTTCCCAGTGGTCAGAAGCTGGGCGAGCTGTGATGGAGTGAAATGGGATTTTGGAAGTCTTTCATTTTTGTGTGTGTGTGTGTGTGTGTTATTCCCAGGCAGTACAGCTCAGAGAACAAGACTGTGTGACTTTTCTGCTAGAGCAGGGTGCTAACCCAAATCTTGCACACATCGATGGCAACACTGCCCTCCAATTCGCCATTCTGGCTCATAGTAAAAAACTCATGGGGCTGTTACTCAGGCATGGTGCCAAACTGGATGCCAAGAATAAGGGAAATGTTTATATTTCTTCAAGAAGTCCTTTCAGAAAGTTGCATCGATATTTCTTTTACAGATTTTTTTTAATTTTTTTTAATGTGATTATTAACATGATGCATTTCTCTGACTTTTCAGAAGGGCAGTACCTCACTAACTCTTGCTATCACTGAAGAACACGAGGAGATATTAGAAGATCTCCTGAAAGCAGGAGCTGATGTGCATGCTTGAGATGAGCATGAAAGGTAAGGGGTTTATCCAGGAGAAGGAGGGGGTGCAAGAAGAAGGAGGGGGTCTAGGAAGAGGAGGGGATCCAGGAGGAAGAGGGGATCCAGAAGGAGGAGGGGTCCAGGAAAGCAAAGACTTTGGTTTGCTCCTTGAGTGTTTATCCAAATGTGTTCATTGTAAAGTAAAGGGGAAAATACCTCTTCTGAGACCAAGCAGGGATGAAAATAATGACTGTGTCTGTGTCAGATGATCCATGGCATTGCATGTTTTGAATCTTTCAGAACCCCACTAATGATTGCTGCTTCTGTTGGGGAGATGTATTTGGTCAAAGTTCTCCTTTCTCACGTAGCCAATTTTTCCCATGAAGACAAAGATGGGAGGATAGCTGTGGATTGAAGCTGAAAAAGGCCAAGCAAAACTGTTTATAGACAGAGTTTGAGTCTTTAAACTGAAAAGGTATTTATTTTCGGATCCGGGGAACCCCCCCAGCTTGCGCTGGACAAAGAGTTCCAAGGGTTAAGGGAAAGGGTTAGGATATTTATACAGTAAAAGGGTAGGTTACATCATCCTTACATACATATTCATAACAGGTGGAGTCTGGGCAGAGTTGTCTTTTTGGGGATGTGTTCGGGGGTCTTTGGGGGTCTTCAGATGAAGTAACGAAGTCTTCCTCAGGGTTGAACTTTTTACCTTTCTTGCTCTTGATGACTTCATCCCCTTGTTATAGAGGATAATTGGACCCTTGCAATAAAACTTCCCCTTATCTGCTAGTTCTGGCAGCCTCATCCTGCCTTTCGTGCCGGTGTTTGCACTCCCCCAGTGCCCAGCTGTCTCAGTGGTGCCAGGACTTACACTTCTAATTATCTCCAAGACAGAAGTTAATCCCATTAGGGTCTTGACATGTCTCATCTTCTTTTGGTCACTTCTTTCTTAGTTTATCCCTGAATTCTACTGGTTATGAACACAAATTCATTAACATATATTACAAGTTCTAATTCTACATAAATTCACACAAACAGTTTGGCCTGATCCACTCTCTTCTTCATTCCCCCCTTTCCTTAGAACTTACGAAATCCTTCGTCAAGTTCCAAGGGAAGGTTCTCATGCCTTTGAACCATTGTCCACAGTACTCGGATCCTTTTGACTATATCATTCAGTTTGTAGTATAGCCACACATTGAAGAAGGAGAACATGAGAATCATCACAACCATGACTATTAGAGGGTATATCAGGTAATGGAGTACTTGCGCAGTCACAGAGGAGCATCCTGTAAAGATATCCCATGCGTGACGCTTCCCTAGTCGTTCTATCTTTGTTAGCACCTGCTGTATACCTTTTGAATCATGTGTTACTTGCCAAAGCATGCGTTGTGTAGTTCTGTTAACTTCACGGACTAATTGTTTTATGTCAGAGTGTATAAGCATTGCCTTCAAAATATCAATATTCATACCTATCTGCAAATGTGGTACATCATGATACAGAGTATACTTAGCTTCAATCAAGTGCATAGTGGTTAGCGGAACAGTATAATCAAAATCACAGCCTACGATTCTAGAAAAATTGCACACGCATAAATTGGTACCATTTGCTATCTCAGGACAATAATCAATGAAAATATGATGGCACAATGTTCTAATACATGCACAGCTATTTCCTACATAGTAAACCTGTTATCGGTTGTCATTATGGGAAAACATTTCAAAAGTACACAATCTATCTTCAGCATCTAAGCACAAATCTTCATTTTCTATGACAGTATTTTCACAAATGTATCCTAGTTGTTCTTTAGGAATACAGGCTTCTGTGCTGATTGATTGCCATTTACTCCTGGAGTAGTCAAAACTTGCCCAAACATTAGTGCCTATGGGTCGAATTACGACATTCTGATGCACAGTTCCTAAGGTCAGGACAGGAAAAATGGCTTTCTCTTTGGCAGCACTAATAGTGAGCACATAGGCCTCAATTTGCTCACCTTGTGAGTAAGTAAAATTTACAAGTTTCCACCATGCCTGATGATCTTTCTCGAATTGGGTCGTAGAGCTATCTCTCACTATCATTTCTTTTATTTCTTGGGGTATTATTCCGGATGTTCCTTCCCTCAGAATTCCTGCCGCTACTGTTTGTACCCACTGCTGTGTTTGAGTGTACTGAATAGCGAGTGCAATCTCTCTGTTTGCATCACCAGTGTACTCTGCAAGCTTTAAAAGGTCTTCAGTGGTGTGATTAGCCACTAGGGTCAATAATTTAGTTGCTAGTGACTGTGTTTCTGCGAGGCTAAGTATGGATGAGCTCAAAGGCACTTTGAGTTCCCCCAAATGGGAAGTGATGGCACTTAATTTGTTTACCAATACTTCTTGGTCTATCGTGTTCAGTACCCCTAGCCCAGTGCCAAACCATCTGGTGACATCTCGTTGCACGCGCCTAGGGCGCGATCTGGCTGCTAACCATGCCTTCCAGCCCTTAAGGCTTTGCTGGATATAGGGACAGCAATCCTGTCGTAACTGAGTAATGTTTGTTTGGATGTTGACTTGAATTTTCTTCAATGAGTATGTAGGATCTAACAACAGCTTTAACCCATTTGATTGCCTAACCACTTGAGGTCCTACCTGGGTCAAATTGTATGTTCTGTTGCAGCTTGGAAGAGGAGTCTTTGCAGTCTTTTTATAATATACCGTAGCGTTGGAACGCTCAGTGAGTTTTATAAGAAACATGTCGGAAGCAGCTCCGTATTTCCTAGACCATACACATGTGACTGCGATTGGATGTTCCAGTATTATCTTTATTTCACACTGAGCTTCGTACCTTTCCTTTTCTTTATCCCCTTCCCAGGTGCAAGAGGCTGGTCCCTCCCTTCTGACCCATATCCTGGGTCCCAGGTTAAGTGTTAGTGACACAGGTCTCAAAGGTTTCACAGTTAGTTTGATTAGATCACCGTCCTGTCTTTTCACAGTATTACTCTTACACTCTATCTGGATTTCATACCCTTCTTCCCCTGTTAATGAATCTAATTGACCTTTATTTTGACTCCAGTCTTTTTGCTCATACAGCTGGTCGTTACATAACACATGAATGTTTAAGCCAGACTCGGGGTGTAATGCCACGCGTGGTGTACCAACCCATGGCAGTGCCTTAACTATTCGTGCACCCGACAGTGGCCATCCCCGAGCAATGTTTTGTGATAAGGCCATACTTATCCAGAGTCCAAACATCAACACTAAAGGTCGCCAGTACATAATGTTGAGCTTGTTCAGGAATGTTCTTGGCATTGTTCAGGGGTCCTCTTGACTCGGGAGTAGTGGATCCAGGTGGGTCGCTCCTTAATTCGGACTGCAGTGAAGGTGGTGAGCAACACTCGAAAGGGTCCTTCCCATTTCTCTTGCAGAAGTTTCCCTAAAAGATTCTGAACATATACCCAATCACCAGGATTAAAAGGATGCAGTTTACAATCTGGTTGCTTAGGTTGGTGATCCATCACCACCGTGGCATTTTTATCAAAGTGCTTCCCCACAGCTATAACAATCATATACATATTGATTACCTATTTGATCTACAGCCTCACTATTTACAGTCTGCATGGCATAAGGTCTCCCATATAAAATTTCAAACGTGCTCAATTTTTCTTTTGACCGGGGCTTCACCCTTAGTCTGATTAGAGCAATAGGTAAGGCTTGGTACCAGTGCAAATTAGTTTCCTGGCATATTTTTACAATTTGTTGTTTTATAAGATGATTCATCTTTTCCACTTGCCCACTAGCTTGTGGTCTTTAGGGCGTGTGCAATTGCCGTTTGATTTGCAGTGCCTTACTTATTGCTCGCACAATTTTAGCACAAAAGCACGAGCCTCTGTCCGAGGAGATGCTCCTAGGCACCCCGAACCTCGGAATAATATCATTAAACAAGACTTTAGTTACTTCTCTTTCTTTGTTTGTTCTGCATGGGAACGCTTCAGGCCACCCAGAAAATGTATCAGTCAAAACCAAGAGGTACTTATACCCCCCTTTCCTTGGAAGTTCAGAGAAATCAATCTGCCACACTTCCCCTGGGAATTTTCCTCTACCAATTACTCCCTGGTGTACCTTTGTTCCCGTGTTTGGATTTTTTTTCAAACAGCGTTCACATTGGGATGTGACCTGTTTCACTGCTGTGAATAGCTTTGGCCCTGCTATTCTAACTTTTAAATGCTGATAAAGGGGATCTAATCCCCAGTGGGCCTTGTCATGTTCTGTTTTTACAAATTGCCATACTAATTTCTCTGGCAGCACTAGTGGTCCTGTTTCTAGCTGACCCCATCCACTATCTAACATTTTGCCTTTTTTTCTTTGTATCCACTTATGGTCTGATTCCTGGTACTCTGGTTGAAAATTAGTGTCTAATTCTTCTGGTACCAGGGCCAGTACTAAATCGTTGGCTCTTGCAGCAGCTAATTTAGCTTCTGCATCTGCTGCTCTATTACCTATTTCTGGAACGGTGTTACCTTTCAGGTGCCCCTTGCAATGCATTATGGCCACTTGGGTTGGGAGCTGAACAGCCTCCAGCAACTGTAGGATTTCTGTTGCATATTTTATGGGTCTTCCCTGGGCAGTCAGCAGTCCTCGCTCCTTCCAGATTGCCCCATGGGCATGAACGACGGAAAAGCATACTTAGAGTCCGTCCATATATTAATTCTTTTCCCTTTTGCCAGCTTGATAGCTCGGGTAAGAGCTATTAGTTCGGCCTTCCGTGCTGAAGTTCCCACAGGCAAGGGATTTGATTCGATTACCTGCTCTGTTGTAGTTACTGCGTAACCAGCCATCCTTACTCCCTGCTTTACGAAGCTACTGCCATCCGAGAACCAGTCATCTGCTCCTTCGAGTGGCTCCTCCTTGAGATCCGGACGACTGGAATACACAGCCTCTATGGTTTCTAGACAGTCATGCTCAATTGGCTCTGCTGACACTCTTCCTTCTAGGAATGATGCTGGGTTGACAACATTAGTCACTTGAATGGTTATGTCATCTGATTCAACTAAAATTGCCTGGTACTTCAGGAACCGAGAAGGTGACAGCCAATGGCCACCTTTCTGTTCCAGCACCGCTGATACAGTGTGGGACACCAATACAGTAATTTTCTGGCCCATAGTGAATTTTCTGGCCTCTTCTATGTTTATGATTACTGCAGCCACTGCCTTCAAGCATGTGGGCCATCCTTTACTTACTTCGTCTAGTTTCTTAGAGAAGTAAGCCACAGCCCTTTTGTATGGTCCCAATTGTTGAGCTAGGACTCCTCGGGCCATTCCCTGGCGTTCATGTGAGAACAGCCAAAATGGTTTTGTTACATCGGGTAGGCCTAATGCCAGAGCTTTCATTAGTTCTTGTTTCAGTCTTTTAAAGGCTGTTTCTGCCTCAGGAGTCCAGACTAGAATATTTTTTGACTCTTTCAGCAAACCATAGAGGGGTTATGAAGTATGCCGTACTGGTATATCCACAGGCGACACCAACCTGTCATTCCCAGGAAGGCTCTCAGGTATCTCACAGTTTCAGGCCTGGGCATCTGGCAGATGGCTTCTTTCCTCGCTGTTCCTAGGGATCTCTGTTTTCTAGAGATCTCGTATCCAAGGTAGACCACCTTTTCTTGCACCAGCTGTGCTTTCTGTTGGGAGACTCGATAACCATTTAAACCCAAGAAATTTAACAACGAGATTGTCCACTCAACACATTGTTCTTCTGTTTCAGTTGCTATCAATAAGTCATCCACATATTGCAGAAGGGTGCCCTCTCCCTGTGGCCGCTCCCACTGTTCCAATTCTTTGGCCAATTGATTTCCAAATATTGTAGGGCTATTTTTATAACCTTGAGGTAACACCGTCCAGGTTAGTTGTGTTTTTCTCCCTTTACCAACAGGCTCCTATTCAAAGGCAAAAATCATTTGGCTTTCTGGGGCTAAGGCAAGGCAGAAAAATGCATCTTTCAAATCTAACACTGTAAACCAGATCAGATTATCTTTGAGTTTGGTCAAAAGTGTATAAGGATTGGCTACCACTGGATGTAGAGTCTTAGTAATATCATTTACAGCCCTTAAATCCTGTACCATTCTCTAAGTTCCATTTGGTTTCTTGACTGGTAATATTGGTGTATTGAAATCTGATTCACATTCTATCAATAGCCCTAATTCTAAAAACCTCTCTATCAATGGCTCGATTCCCTTCCTATCTTCTAGCCTCAGGGGGTATTGCTTTCTATTTACTGGTTTGGCCCCTGGTATTAATTCGATAACGACGGGAGCAGCCTGTTTTGATTTTCCAGGTACATCAGTTGCCCACATGACGGATATGTTCCGTTTGTGATTCGGGTGATGTTATGATTATCAGATTCTGGTTTAACACAACTGATAGTCAGACTTAGGGCAGTTATGAATTGTTCTTCATTTACCTGAATTTCAAGTTTGTTTTTATCAAATTTTATTACAGCTCCTAAATTCTCTAATAGGTCTCTCCCTAGCAGAGGTTTTGGAGAATTAGGTAAGCATAAGAATTGATGAATCCCCATCTGTTTCCTCATTTTGTATTTAAGAAGTTTCAGGAAGAAAGCCTTTTCTGCTTGGCCTGTCGCCCCCACAACATGTACAAATTCATCAGATTTTGGTATTAATTCCTGATTTAAGACTGAATAGGTAGCTCCAGTGTCAATTAAAAAATCCAGTTCCTCTTTATCTTCCCTTAGCTTTATTTTAACCAGTGGGTCTGCTAGGGAATGACCCACCGGTCCCCTTCAGTTACCACTATCATGAGCAACCGGAACAACAGATGCCCCTCCAAGTTCTCTGTTTCGTTTAGGGCATTCTCGTTGCCAGTGTCCCATTTGGTGGCAATAAAAGCATTTATTCGGGTCCACCTTATTTTGCTGAGACCTTCCTCTTCCTCTCATAGAATTACCACACCCTCTACCTCTAGCACTTGGAGGCTTTGGGCATGCGTTTACTGCTGCTATAATTCTGGCAAGTTTCTTACCCTCTTTCTTGTCTCTTTCTTGTTCCCTGTTGTTATACACTTTCCAAGCCTCATTCATTAACATTTCCAGATCTCTATTTGCAGGATATTCAAGTTTTTGCAATTTCTTTCTGATATCTGCACAACACTGCCCCATTACCTATCCCAGCAGTTGTTGTTTACCTATTTCTGACCCAGGGTCTAAGGGGGTATATTGTCTCATTGCCGCTCTAAGCCTTTCTAAAAGTCTGTTGGTGTTTCATTCTGTCCTTGTCTTAGTTCAAACAGGGCTGCCCAGTTTACTGCTTTCAGTATTGCTCTTCGCAAGCCCTGTGCAACTAACCTTCTGTATTGCAGCAATAAATCATATTGGCGTGGGTTGTTTGGATCCCAGTTTGGATTACTGGTCGGAAATACAACATCCACAGGCTCCTGTAGCAGTTCAACCCGTTCCCTTCCAGTTTTTAAAACAAGTTCCTTTTCTGTCTCTGATAATTCAGATAGCATTAAATCGATATCTCCCCAGTCAACGTCTAAATTCTTTGCAGTTAATTCAAACCTCCTAGCAACTCCTTCTGGGTCTCTCCTTAAATTTTCCACGTCCTCTCTCCAATTATTAAGGTCGCTTGTGGTAAATGGTACTTTTATCCGTGCTTGTTCTCCTAATTTGGGCATTACTTGCCGAAGAGGGGCTATTGTATAGCCCTCTGGGATATCTTTTCCTCCCTCTCCTTCACCGTCTCTGGTCTGAGCTTTTGCTCTTTCTGCTTCAGCTTTTTCTGCCTTCAGTCTCGCTTTCTCTGCTTCTATTTTTGCCCTATCTGAATCATAGAATAGGCTGGGTTGGAAGGGACCTCAGAGATCATCGAGTCCAACCCTTGATCAACTACCGCCACAGTCACTAGACTATGGCACTGAGTGCCATATCGAGTCACTTTTTAAATGTCTCCAGGGACGAAGAGTCCACCACCTCCCCAGGCAGCCCGTTCCAATGTCTGATCACCCTTTCCGTGAAAAAATTCTTTCTAATATCCAATCTGAACTTCCCCCCGGCACAATTTAAGACCATGCCCTCTTGTCCTACTGAGAGTTGCCTGGGAAAAGAGACCAACCCCCGCCTGGCTCCATCCTCCTTTCAGGTAGTTGTAGAGAGCAATGAGGTCTCCCCTGAGCCTCCTCTTCTTCAGGCTGAACAGCCCCAGCTCCCTCAGCCTCTCCTCATAGGATCTGTGTTCGAGTCCCTTCACCAGCTTGGTTGCCCTCCTTTGGACCTGTTCGAGGACCTCAATATCCTTCTTGAACTGAGGGGCCCAGAACTGGACACAGTACTCAAGGTGTGGCCTTACCAGGGCTGAGTATAGGGGCAGAATCACCTCCTTGGACCTGCTGGTGACGCTGTTTCTGATACATGCCAGGATGCCATTGGCCTTCTTGGCCACCTGGGCACACTGCTGGCTCATGTTCAGCTTCCTGTCAATCCATACTCCCAGGTCCCTTTCTGCCTGGCTGCTCTCCAACCACTCTGTCCCCAGCCTGTAGCGCTGCATGGGGTTGTTGTGGCCAAAGTGCAGGACCCGGCACTTGGCCTTGTTGAAGCTCATCCCATTGGAGTCAGCCCATCTCTCCAGTCTGTCCAGGTCCCTCTGCAGAATCCTCCTGCCTTCCAGCTGATCAACACTTCTCCCCAGCTTGGTGTCATCAGCAAACTTGCTGATGATGGACTCAATCCCCTCATCCAAGTCATCAATGAAGATATTGAACAGGACTGGGCCCAGCACTGATCCCTGGGGGACACCGCTGGTGACCGGCCGCCAACTGGAAGCAGCCCCATTCAGTACCACTCTCTGGGCCCCAGTGCAGAGTACGCTTGTCCAAGCTGTGGGCAGCCAGCTTTCTCAGGAGGATGCTGTGGGAGACGGTGTCGAATGCCTTGCTGAAGTCCAGATAGACCACATCCACAGCCTTCCCCTCATCCACCAGGCGGGTCACCTGATCATAAAAGGAGATCAGGTTGGTCAGACAGGACCTGCCCTTCCTAAACCCGTGCTGGCTGGGTCTGATCCCCTGTCCATCCTGCAGGTGCTGTGTGATTGCCCCCAGGATGATCTGTTCCATAACCCTGCCAGGAACTGAGGTCAGGCTTACAGGCCTGTAGTTTCCCGGGTCTTCCTTCCGGCCCTTCTTGTGGATTGGTGTGACATTGGCCAATTTCCAGTCATCAGGGATGTCCCCAGTGAGCTGGGACTTCTGGTAGATGATAGAGAGAGGCTTGGCGAGCTCTTCTGCCAACTCTCTCATCACCCTTGGATGGAGTTCATCTGGTCCCATAGACTTGTGGGGATCCAAGCAGCTCAGTAGATCACTGACAGTTTCCTTCTGGATTGCAGGGGGGGGTGTTTAGATTCTTGTCTCCTATAGGCTCCAGAAGCCAGCTGTCCTCAGGATAGCCCATTTTACTGTTAAAAACTGAGGCAAAGAAGGTGTTAAATACCTCAGCCTTTTCTTCATCTTTGACAGTTACATTCCCGTCCATGTCCATTAAAGAATGAATGTTTTCCTTGCCCCTCCTTTTGCCACTGATGTATCTGTAGAAGGATTTCTTGTTATCCTTCACAGAGGTGGCGAGATTTAGTTCAAGTTGTGCCTTTGTGTCTCTAATTTTTTTCCTACATAACTTAACTGTATTCCTGAATTCCTCTTGAGTAGATAACCCTTTTTTCCATAACCGGTAGGCCCTCTTCTTAATCCTAATTTCCTTCAAAGTCTCTCTGTTGAGCCAGAGTGGTCGTCTTCCCCGCCGGCTAGCCTTTCGGCACACCGGGACAGCCTGCTCCTGAGCTTTCAAAACTTGCTCTTTGAAGAATGTCCATCCCTCCTTGACCCCTTTGTTTTCAAGGGCTGTTTCCCAGGGTATGCTCCGGACTAGTCTTCTGAACAGGCCAAAATCTGCCCTCCGGAAGTCTAATGTAGAGGTTTTATTGACAACCCTCCTTGTATCCCTGATTGAGAACTCTATTATTTCGTGATCACTAAGTCCCAGATGCCCACCGACCACCACATCCCTCACCAGCCCCTCTCTGTTTGTAAAGAGTAGGTCAAGTGGGGCTCCATCCCTGGTAGGCTCATTTACCAGCTGCATCAGGAAATTATCCTCAATACACTCTAGGAATCTCCTAGACTGCCTCCTCTCTGCTGTGTAGAATTCCCAGCAGATGTCCGGCAGGTTAAAGTCACCCACGAGAATAAGGGACGACGATTTTGAAACATGTGCCAGCTGCTTGTAGAAGGGTTCATCACCCTCATCCTCCTGGTTGGGTGGTCTGTAACAGACTCCCATCACAGTATCAGCCTTGTTGGCCTTCCCCCCGATTCTGACCCACAGGCACTCCACCTTATTATCACCTACTTCAATTTCTATGGAGTCAAGAGACTCTCTAACATACAGGGCTACCCCTCCACCTCTCCTACCCTGTCTGTCCTTTCTGAAGAGCCTGTATCCACCCATTGCAGCACTCCAGTCATGGGAGTCATCCCACCACGTTTCCGTGATAGCGACTACATCATATCTTTCCTGCTGCACGGTGGCTTCCAGCTCCTCCTGTTTGTTGCCCATGCTGCGTACATTGGTGTACATGCACTTCAGTTGGGCTGCTGGTTTATCCCTTAACTTGCGCTGTCCACCCTTGGGCTCCTTTCCGGAGAACCTTGTTTCAACCCCTTCCCCCTTCGAACCTAGTTTAAAGCCCTCCTTATTAGACCCGACAGCTTGTGGGCTAGAGTCCTTTTTCCCCTGTTAGATAGTTGCAGTCCACCTGGTATGCTGAAATTCATCCCATAGTCAAAAAACCCAAAGTTCTTCCGGTGGCACCAATCCCTTAGCCACCTATTGATGAGATATGTTTTCCTGCTCCTCTCCTCTTTCATCTGCTCTACTGCAGGAACTGAGGTGAACACCACCTGTGCTCCTGATCCACCAACTAATCGACCCAGGGCCTTGAAGTCCTTTTTAATCGCCCTGGTACTTCTTCCATTGATGTCATCACTGCCAGCCTGGACTACCAGCAGTGGGTAATAATCAAAGGGTCGAATTAGTTGAGGGAGTCTCTTAGTAATATCCCTCACCCAGGCGCCAGGAAGGCAGCAGACCTCTCTGTGGGATGGGTCAGGTCTACATATAGGGCCCTCAGTTCCCTCTGCTTCAGCTTTAGCCTCTATCCTAGCTTTCTCTGCTTCTAGTTTCGCCCTCTCTGCCTCAGCCTTAGCTTTCTCTGTTTCTAATCTCGCTGTCTCTCCGGTCTGAGCTTTTACCCTTTCTGCTTCAGCTTTTTCTGCCTCCAGTCTTGCTTTCTCTGCTTCTAGTGTTACCCTGTCTGCCTCAGCTTTGGCTTCTACCTTAGCTATCTTTGCTTCTAATCTCACTTTCTCTAATTCCAATTTTGCTCTTTCTTCTATCTTTGCCATTTCTGCCTCCCTTTCCTTTCGCTCGGTCGCCCTTGTGTGTAGCGGGAGGAGCCATTCTTGCTCCTGAAGCTCGATGAGCTGCTGGTTTCTTCCAGGACTCCAGCCACCACACAGCGTTTCCAGGGTACAAGTGTAGCGGGAAGAGCCTTTCTTGCTCCAGAGGCTCAACAAGCTGCTAGCCTCTCCATGCCTCACACCAGAGTGAGCTGAGCTATCTCTGTGGGTGTGTGTCCCACCTTTATTGGCCCCCTGATCTTGCTCATGCCCAATAGGGGCCTGTCCTAATCAGGCACAGGTGGACTCACACCCACTCACTGGCAATTCGAGGCACCTGGTTTCTCTACACTTGTGTAATATGAATGGCTAGTTCCTTCTCCGGGATCATCTCTCAGGTTTTCGGTGTCTGCTCTATTCTCTTTCTTCTTCACCTTTTTCCCTGTCTCCTTCGGGGCTTTCTCCTCGTCTTTGTCTTCCCCTGTCAATTTTTGTGGAACACATTCCAATTCCTCTCTCTCCTCACTTTCCAACTCCTTTCTTTTCTCGCTTTCCAATTCTGCAAAGCTGCTGCTGCTTTCTTGTTGTGACTTTGGCAGCGGTACTCCACATCCTAGCACAAGAGGCTGATATTCTTGGAGGCTAATGGTACTTTACACTGCTTTTTTCTTTCGACTTAAGGAATCGTTTCCCTGCACTACAAGCATCACCACAGCGTTCCTTAACTTCGCTGTTCTTCTGATCCCGTTCCAGGGCTAAAACCAAGGGATCTTGGGGTGATCCATTTGTTCCACAATCCTTTTGCCATTCTGGCTTATCCCTTAAAGTGAAAAACATGTCTGCATATATCACTTCATCCCACTTTCCTCTTCTTTGGAGAAACAAAATAAGTTGTTGGATGGTATTATATATAATTTAAACTTCCCTCCGGTGGCCACCTTTCCCCCTCATTTAGTTTATACAGCGGCCACCAATCTTGACAATATTTCACAAGTGTCTTTTTCCTTATATTTCCCCCCGGGATTCCACCAAGTTCTTTCCAATGTTTTAAAATGCATCCCAAGGGGGTTTTAGCATCAATTTCCTTACTCTGTTCAGTCCCCATTATGCCTAATCACGAGGTTACAACTATTAGAACCCTTTCTGGATTACCAAATTCTATTCAGATTTCAGCAACTTACAATTTCAACACCTTACTCAACTTATTATAGCATTCAAGCGCACTTCTTATTTTTGTTTCCACAATCCACATTCACACCAGTCGCTTCGTCCGTCTCTGACCGGCCCCCTCGCGGGTGGCGCGGAAACGCAGATCGGGACTCCGCACTCGCTTCGCAATTAAATTGCGTCTCAGTCACTCACTTTCACGCACACACATACACTTTCAGTCGGAACTCTGCACGGGTAAACTTTTACACCAAAACCTTACACGTTGCTTTACCACCTACGGTCACAAGATGCCGCTATAAACCTCGAATACCTGCCGGTGTTGCGGCTGCCCCCGCGACCCCCCCCCAAAGATAAAGCTATAAAACTTTTCTTTGATGGGGATGCGTAATTACCCAACACACTTAATTCTCTTAAAGAGAGAATTAACACCAAACACTCAAAACACCTATATTACTCGCAAGTAATACAACATGATCATCAATCACCATATGATCATATGAACCACAGCATTACCAAAAACCCTTTACCAACACGATACAACACCGAGTGTATCTTCCCACTGCTGTGATCTTCAATTCTCCTGGGGAATTGAACCCCGGAGAGGGAAGAACTCAGCGCTAGACTGGACTCTAATCCGTCAGCCTGGGGGCGTCCCCCGCGTCCCTGTGAATCCTAAGAACTCAAACCTCCTGGGGGACTCTAACCCCCTGGGGGACTCTTACCCCCTCTTTCCTAGAGGCCTCGAAACCCAAACAAATATATATAAATACCTTTCTTAGTATGAGGTAGATCTGGTGTCCGTCCACGCGTGGAGCCAAGGGAGTAGGGGAGGCTTATCCGACAGAATTCGTCGGGGGGCCCCAAAAGCGTCCCCGGGACCCTCTGGATCACGGCACGACGGAGTCCAGTCCTGCCGCGTTCGCCAAAATGAAGCCGAAAAAGGCCAAGCAAAACTGTTTATAGACAGAGTTTGAGTCTTTAAACAGCAAAGGTATTTATTTTCGGATCCGGGGAACCCCCCCAGCTTGCGCTGGACAAAGAGTTCCAAGGGTTAAGGGAAAGGGTTAGGATATTTATACAGTAAAAGGGTAGGTTACATCATCCTTACATACATATTCATAACAGGTGGAGTCTGGGCGGAGTTGTCTTTTTGGGGATGTGTTCGGGGGTCTTTGGGGGTCTTCAGATGAAGTAACGAAGTCTTCCTCAGGGTTGAACTTTTTACCTTTCTTGCTCTTGATGACTTCATCCCCTTGTTATAGAGGATAATTGGACCCTTGCAATAAAACTTCCCCTTATCTGCTAGTTCTGGCAGCCTCATCCTGCCTTTCGTGCCGGTGTTTGCACTGCCCCAGTGCCCAGCTGTCTCAGTGGTGCCAGGACTTACACTTCTAATTATCTCCAAGACAGAAGTTAATCCCATTAGGGTCTTGACATGTCTCATCTGCTTTTGGTCACTTCTTTCTTAGTTTATCCCTGAATTCTTCTGGTTATGAACACAAATTCATTAACATATATTACAAGTTCTAATTCTACATAAATTCACACAAACAGTTTGCCCTGATCCACTCTCTTCTTCAGGATTATGTTGATCTCCATGGCC